>NC_038242.2:8741005-9029736 GCF_000004515.6 Glycine max | reverse complement strand
CGACTTGCATCAGTCGTCGTTAATTTATTCTCTCACTGATTGGACTTAAGTCTCATTTTAGCTAGTCATGGAAGTTTGAAACATAGACTTGTTTCGGGTTCTACTAGGTGGGAACAATTGTTTAAGATTCTGGATATACCTCTTTAGAGTGGGAGCTCTATGTCGGACGCTTGAATCATAGGTGTGACAAAATGCTATGACACCTAAAAGAAAAGTTTCAGATTCTGTCCATTGTTTTTTATTGATGAGATTTTGTTCTATATGTTGAAGTTTATAAAACTGATACAACATATTTTTTTAACATATTTTTGTGTTTTCTTTCTCACAAGTATTTTTTTAAAAACAATTATATTTGAAGTACGATTGAATACTAACTAAATATATACAAACACTTTTTTCAACAGAAATTAGAATATTTGATTTGCGGTATTGTGAGAAATTAATCAGTTTCCCTAAACCTAACACTTAATATGTATCTTTGTGCTTTTGTAAACATAATACTCTCGATCTGACTTGGATATTTAAATATCTAAATTTTAAGTGCCCTGAGAATTGAATACGCATAGCAATGACTACCAATGAAAGTGAAGATAAATATTGCATGTGAACGACTGAGAGTACGGACTCATGTCCTCCCAACTCCTATTTTCATCCATGTCAGAAAAACATTTTTTTTTATGATCAATTAATCTTTTCTTTTAAATATTTACTGGTATTTTAGTCTTTACAATATAGATAAATGTTTATTTTTATATAACTAAAATTTATAATAAATAAACAAACATTTTTCATATATCAACTTAATTATAATTGAATTTTTTAAGAATACATTTTTAATTATTTAAATTATATTTTAAATTTACAGTAAATGATTTATTTTGTGATTGTGAAACAAGATTATTTTAATTATTGATATATTTTAAATATTAAAATTTAAAAATAAAGATAAAAAATTAGATTGAAAGAGATGAACAATTAAGAAAATCAAATTAAAATTTTATTTAAAAAATAAAAATTAAATTAAATGCTGAATATATAAAATTAAGATTTGGCCAGTGACTAAAAAAGACAAACATTAACAACTTCTAGAAATTATTTTATTTTAAAAACCTCTTTAAAATACTAAAAATATCTCTTACAAATGCTCTCATGAATGAGTATATTGTTGCTAAATTAGTAAATCTATAGATAGTATAAATAAGAACAATCTCCGATCGTTTTAGTAGCATAAATACTAGTGAATCATAATTATATTTGGAATTGTCAACAATGATGTTGATAAAAAAAAAAAAAAGATATCTTCCACCCTCACAAACAGTAAAAGGTATAGCCAATTACTACTATATTTAGAATAGAAAAATTCTATTGTTACCATTTTTTACTATTAATTTTATAAATAAATGAGATTCTTTTTTGTTCTCCACACAAATTAAATCTTAATAAAGATTTGAATATTGATTTGTCAAGAGATTAAAAATTTCACTATACCCAATTCCTATTATTGATAAATATAAGATTGAAAGAAAAGAGAAAAATATATAAGAAGTTAAGTGATGATGTGATGATGAAAAGAAATATATATATATATTTTGTAAAATGTGCTATAAAAAATGTATCTAAAATTAATATAATTATTTAAAATAATATTACGTATACATGCTTACTCGAACAGCACTCTCACATACTAAGTGTAATTAGATCTGCATAAATTATAATTAAGTACAATAAGTCTTATCGTATGATACTATAGTTTAATAAATTGAGTGTGGTTTGAAGTCTTCAAGGCATCTACGCAAATTTTACACATTATATAATATATGATTTTATGCATACTGACTCACAAACCATTTAAAAACGGGCAATCGCTAGGAATTTTTGAGGAAGAATCACCTACTCTTAAATAGCTAATTTTTTAAGTAATAAAAAAGAAGGAGTAAAAATGTACTAATTCTTGTGCATCAAAATCATAAAACATTTTAAATAACTTTTAAATGTAGCCATCGAGAAAGGCAAAGAGATATGAATTGAGAGATTTAATTTTTAAAAGTCTATCGTGTGTGATAAGAGCTAAAGCATGATGATCAACCACCCAAAATTAACAAGGCGATAATTAAAAGCTTATTATCTTCTCATGAAACATAACAAATAGTTTCTTTCTTTCTTGATGATTTTTTTTTTAATTTAAAAGCAATGACAGTGCCTATTGTCGCAATCTGATACTCCCCTTTCATAACGTGGAAACCAAAAGTATGAAATTAACATATATACATAAACTATTGCAGATTTTTAGGCAACATGAAGTACATTAATATTCACAAATTCATTCCTTTGGAAATCTGAGTTAGATATCAGATGAGGTAATTGGCAGGTGCTGTGTCTCCGTTTTCTTTGTAGTAGGTGATGGTGGCGTGGGGTCTGAATAGTCTTTGCCTTTGCCTTTGCCTTTGCCTTTGCCCCACACCACAGAGTACAGACCCAGTGCGATAATGATGGCTCCAATGATACTGAAATCAATATAATGCAGAAAGACACAGTAAGGGCATTGATAAGGACATGTCATGAATAATTAAACTAAATAATGATCACCATGCAATAATTGTCACCAATTAATCAAACTGACGAGAAACTAACGAAGAGGAAGAATTCAGAATAATGTGAATTAATCATTAAGATATATACCTGCCCAGGTGAAGCTGCTCGGCAAAAATGAAGGAGCCTAAAGCAGAAGTTATGATCATGCAAAGGGGATTAAAGGCTGTGAAAAATACCGGTCCTTTGCTTTGCAATACCAACCCTTGCACATAATACGTAATTCCAGAGGTTACTACTCCCTGTAATTTTAAAACTGATCATTGTGAAGAATAAACTTGCAATAATTTACTATAATAATGTATTTTCTTTCCAATTTATTTATTTTTATGTTATCGACGCAAATATTTTTATACAATCAATTTAGTTTGACAAAACTAGCTTATAAACTATTTTTTCTCTTAAAAAAAAGCTTATAAACTAAGTGAAACTTATAAGCTAGAAGGGCTGACTGAAAAGTGATTATAAGCTGATCGAAGTTATTTTTTAAATTAATTATTATAAAAGGGAATGATCTTTTTTATATATGAATAGATAGATAATCTATGAATAGTTGAGAATACATTTAAAAAAAACATTTCCAATCTTTATACTAAGTCATCAAAGTCTTTATACTTTAATAACCTTGAATTTGGTACTTAAACTTTGAAAACATGTTAATTTAGTTCAATTTTTTTTCAAGAACTCATCATGTTTTTTTAAGTCAGAAAAAACTAAATAAATTCACATTTTTTTAAGGTGAAGGACCAAATCTATCGATTTGAAACTCTAAAGACTTCAACCATGTCTGACTGAAAATAGAGTCAAAAACTCTTTTTTTTTCCAAAAAAAAAAAATAATACAATCAACACATTTTAATTAAATTATTTTCTTCATTATCGTTGACCTATTGGCTTTTTAGACTATTATTTAATTATATATTATTATATATGTCATTACTATTAAAAGTTTAACTTTAATGACAAACTTCTACAAAAATAAAAAAAAAATAAAAAAAACTTTTACGACAAACATTTTATACTAATAAATTAGATTACAATCTCTTCAAATAACTTAACCTTTAATTTAGTTTCTTTTGAAGAATAGCACATGTCATATTAGATGCTAACTTTAAATTTATTTTAATTGATTGATTTTTTTTTTATAAACTTAAAATTTATCTTCTAATGTACTATTTTTATAATTAAGATATTTTCTTTTTTAAAATTTTGTCTAAATTTAAAAATACTTATGTGGCATACGAGGTGTTATTAGTTACTATTTTCTTTGAAAATTGCTATTTCCTCTCCTATTTATTACTTATGCACTCCCGTTCCTATTCCCCCCCCCCAAACTACCCAAACAAATACACTTCACCTTGCCTCTCTCGTCATGTTACCCTCTTCCATAAAATACATTTCACTCTTACAACAAGGATTTTAGAAAAAATTATCCAACCATGATATTTTCACCCTTCATTCTCTGAAAAGCATAAAATTTATACATGCAATAAAATTAAAAACCACTCGTGGATAGAAGGCTTGGGATTGTCTATATGCTTCTCAGTATGGTTAAATTCGTTTTGGCTGATAAAAAAAAAAATCCTTTATACTGATAAAAAAAATCCGTTTTGGGCATTGTTGAGGCATACAAATAGGAGGACATTTTATATCTGTTAATTGGAGAATGGAGAGTGTATTCCTAAATAATTTTGGGTGGGGTTTCTGTGAATGGTAATATTATATTCTGGGTGGGGTTGCTGTCAAATGCATGAAAACTACAATATTATGCTATGCATTTCTTGTATTGGTTGGCAAAGGGAGTGCAAAAGTAAGAGAAAAGGGAGTATGTTTTTCAGGGTGGGGTTGCTGTCAAATGCATGAAAACTACTCTGCTTTCTGGAAAGAGAAAAGGGAGTATGTTTTATAGGGTAATTAGGGGAAAGAAAAAAAGAAGAGGAAAGGGAGTGTAAAAGTAAAATAAGGGAGTTGAACTAACAATTATGCGGAATATTATAAAGGAGTACTGACCGTGTAGAGAGGACCATAGAGTCTGAAATCCCAACCTAAGGCCCATGGCCCAAGCCCAGATTGATGAGTAGCCACAAGTGTCACCACGCCAGCTTGCAAAGCACCCGATAAGCATACCAATGAAGAGAGTGACAATTCTGCCGGATACCTTTTCAATGTTATCGACTGCAATTCACAATTTAATTTATCCTTAACATATCAAAGTAGAGCAGTGAAAAAAATAAACTAATTAATACATACTTTCACTAAAGAAACTAAAATTAAATTAAGTAAGACACAATATACTACCTGTAAAATGATGAAAGATGACCAAGCGACACAACCCAGGAGAAGAAAGAGTGTCCCTGAGACCCAGTGTTTGAGACCCTGAGGGGAGTGAACCCCATCTTGTTGGTGGGTTGTGTTTGGAGAATAAAAAAGGTTAATTTGAGGGCCTTTATATAGTGTCATCAACAAAGCGCCTCCAAAGGTTACCAAAGTTCCAATCACCTTCGCTAGGCTACGTACCTCCTTCACATTCACACGCTCCAACCTATAGTGGTTTTCTATTTTTCATCAAACACAAGTCATAGGCAATTAAGCAGTAGATTTTTACTTAGGCTATATATATGCTCAATTAAATAAAGTTCAGAGATGAAGACAGAGAGTCACTATATGTTATGTAAGCCGATCACCTTACCTTAGAATTAGGGCTAGCACAAAAGTGACAGAGGGCACGGCATTTACTACAGCAGAGGCAAAGGAAGCCGACGTATATTGCATTCCCAAGAAAGTGAACCCTTGGTCAATCACTGGCCTAAAATATCACATGTGATTATGGGATACACTATCATCAAAATAATTCGACAAGATCGAAAACAATTGTATGCTATTATTCCTTTGTTTAACAGCTTGGTTTCATCGTGCTGCTTATTGAAGTATCTTCAGTATTTTAATCATGAATGAATTTCTTTCAATTAAGCTGCTAAAAACAGTTTTACTTAAAATTCAAGTACTAGCAGTAGAGGTGTTACTTTGATCAATTAGTCCGAATCACAACTCAAGTTAACAATTTTTTTAACATAGGTTCTGTAGAACCAATTATCTAGGAGAGGATTAAAGATTTGTTCATTAATTAGTATAATCTTTTTTAAAATACAAAAGTCAAAAGAACAAATGTTAATATAATATTTTTTTAATATTATTCTTTTTGTTCTATTTACCACACCAACATCTTATCTCAGTAGGCTCTCTTTTCTTTTCTTATCTCTCTCTATTATATATTTTACACAAACTACACCAATGCAATTTGTACAAGAATATTATTTAAGGTTACTATTAGCCACTGCATCCTATAGATTTTATCTGCCTAAAGATTCCTAATTATATAGTAATATTTAAGCATAATTATTATATATGGGTATGTAATATAAATTATTTATTTTTTCATTAATAATCGATTTTACTTATTTTACTTTTTAAAATAAATTTCTCGTTTTAAATATAGAGGATCAATACCGATATGTAAAATTTAGATCATTTGTTCTTTTGACTTGTATTTTACATCAATTCATTTTGAAGAGGGATCAACTTAGTTAAACAATAATTTTTTTAGAATTATTTTTAATCCTTGTCATTTATTTTCTTAAAATCTTGAAATTAATCATTCATTATAATTATTAAATTTTAAGAAAATGAATAATAAAGATGAAAAGTAATTCTAAATTAAAGTATTAATCCTTGAGTAAGTTGATCCCTCATATTTTTTAGGAAAAAGGGTTCTTTTATAGTATTCATTTTAAAATCACATAAATAAAAGTACGTTTAGTATACCAACTATTTTGAAAGGTTAAATGTACTAATTATTAAAAGTTGCCCGTATATCAATATCTGTTTATTTTAAATTATGTCCAAATAATAAATATATCTGGATTTAATTACTTCAAGGATAAGCCGACTTTGATGTAGCTTTCGTTCTTCAGATAATTGAGTAAGTAGAACACTACACTATCAATTAAAATTACACGTAAAAGTAACAATTTAATATGCCGACAACTTAAGTACTTAATGTATATTAAATTAATTTATATTTTAAAATGTTGTCAAAATGATGTTATGAGTTTTTTTAGAACAAAAGTCCTATAATTTAAGTAAACACCCAAACATGTTAAGTTATTTAACTTAAAATGACGTCTTTATAAAATAGCTCATTCTAAAAAAAGAATAGGGCAAAACAAAAAAAACAATTTCTAGCGTGTTATATGACTATATAGCGTGTACTGATTGATAGCTGTAGGTTTTAGATCATTACTCCATAAATCCGAGTGCCATTATCTGTAAGAAGACAGGAAGTGTCATCTTCGGCCTAATTTTCCTGTAAAAATTGCAGCGAGAATGTTAATTAAACAAAATAAAACCTTTTAAATTTTTTTATCATGAATTAATATTATCTCCAAAAAATACATGTAAAATTAATAAGATGGTATGCTAGCATTCATGCACCTCTCAAAGATGAATGCAAAAGGAGCGAGGGCCAATGCAGCGAAGGCATTGCGATAGACAATGAACACAAAACGACACATTCCACTGTTGAAACTGGCTACGGTGAAGATGTACCCTCCTGCGAAACCAAACTGCAGTGCCACCGTTAAGAAATATGGCTTTGCCTTGGTGAAGTAATTCTTGCCAAAATTATTAGCACAACATATTTCTTCCATCCTTGTGTACGTACGTGTAACGTGTTTGAGACAATATGAAAAATGTTAACTTCTATTTGCTTAAAAAAACACTTAAGAGATTCTAGCTAGCTCTCTTAATGCATGAAGTGGCCTTACTTATAAACACCAAGAATAATGAATGATTAAGACATAATGCACTAGGGAGAGCAGGGGGATATATATAATTGATAATTAAATATCGGAGTCGTTCCTGTTTTGAATTCTATATACTTTTGGGTCAATCTCAAATAAAAGCTATATTATTATTGATCGAGTAGTGGCAGCTTCAACCAGCTTTGTTTTGTTCCACCTCTGTTGAGTTGCCTGAGTCAGACTACACTTTGGCAGCTGCATGTTTTTTTCACAAGCACGGCACTGCAATAACTTCAACATTTTTCTCCAGCAATTTTCAACATTTATTTTTTCAGAAGAGTTGAGAAATTAAGATTACACTAATAGTATACCAACTATGCTCAAGTAATTCATCTCCTCAATTTTTAATTTTAATAAATATAAGGTATGGAATTTATAGTAAAGTTACATGCGAAGTTAACACGGTTCAACCACATAAAGTACTTAAAAGTTAAAACAGACGAGCTAATGGAGCTAAAAACACCAAATTAAACTTTAATGCTTAACGTCATGTCAAACATCAATTCTCTTCATATAACTAAAGCTAATGGGTGCAAAATAATCGCTAATAATGCCATCTGATCTACATTACATCAATTCTCTTCATTTATGAGATTTTTTAATTTTTGTTAGCACTAGTGAAAAATAGTTTCAATTATTTATATCACACCATGATTTTTTAACCAATAGTTATAAAAAATATATATATATTTGCCATCCTTGACTTAATTGTAGCCAAGTATTTTGCCTTACGTATCATTTTCGGCTTTTTTATCGCTTCATCCCTCGGTTCCCTCCACTCCTCGGAAGCCTTACACGTTTTTATTATAATAAAAATACAGTGCACGCAGATGAGACAACTGACATGGTGGAGGACATGAAGTTATTGAAAGTTTGAAACTTCGTTTATTATGCACCACTAAAATAATACGAGAGAGGTAATTAAGTAAGGTTGTTGATAATGAAAACGTAAACGTAAAGGAAAAAGAGTAAACGTAGAGCCAGAATTTGTACACCTGGCTTTCATCTGAATATTTGATTAATTATATATAGAAATGTAGTTAATTTAATTTTAGTAGTTAAGAGTAAATGAACATAACTTTATGCAATTGTAATTATGTAGTTAATAGTGTAATAATTTTATTAAAATATTTAATGGTGATTAAGTTTGTCTTACAAGTAAATTAATAGTTCCTGTAAACAAAAAAAGTAAATTAATTAATAGTATAATGAGATTATTGATTGTCATTTGTCACACGTGATTAATCATACGAGTAAATATGTTTAACTTTACCTTACAAGTGGTTACTAATAACATATTGTATATAATTTTGTATATATTTAATAGTACTATTATGTGGTTGCCGGTTATTAATATATTCAATATAGTTAACTTTATTTTTACAAATGATTAATAATGTCATGAGATTATAAAAATACCTGGTATTGATTAACTGTGTCTTAGAAGTGGTTAATATTAATTACATAGATAATATATAAAATTTTATTCATTTACTCTTAATCATGAATTAAAATTAATCATATATACTTCGGTATATAGTTAATCATGTATTTCGGTGGACGTTGGATGGATATTCTTTGGATATACGACAATCATTACTCAATTGTAATAGAAATGACAAATAGTATGAAATAAAAATTCGTATCAGTGTATAATTGGTTGCACTCATGATCAACTTTTGTAGGATAAGATCAAGTGAAGAAAGATAAAATATCCCACACATCGCAAGGAGTTGCGGTTGGCTTGAGTTTAGGGCTCAGGTTAGTGATATAATATTATGTTATGAGACAAAAAATATTAGGTAAAACTAGATCATCACCTGGTTCATATTCCTAAACAATAAATCTCAAAGCACATAATCAAGGATTTCCTTTGATCATTTTTATAAGAAGCAAAAGTTGAAATCTATTTTATATGACAATCATGTTGGTAATCAGGTGAGTGCTTGATAATTACTATGTATATTTGGTTTTTTTATCTAAATCTCATAGCAATTATTTCATTTTTTTCTTTTAATGCTTAATTTGGTCCCAATAAAGTAGTATTCATTGTCTTTTGAGGTTTTTAGTAAATGAAGTTAATTTTAGTGAATTCCTTAGTTTTGCAGAATTTTGGTAAATCAATAATGAAATTGGAAAATTTTAAAGTTGAAGTAGTTCAGTTAGCAAATTGGGAGTTGCTTAGCACAAGCATGAACAACAAGGAAGGTCACATGGCAAGCATTTAAAGGCTACTCGGGTAGATCTGAAACTTGGTGCGCGCTTAGCATGAATTGAGTGTTCAACGAATTATTTTCATTGTCATAAATTTAGGCTCAGCGCGCAATCACTTGAACAAGTGCTGCTTTCATATGAGCACTTAGCTCGAAAGCTGGGCTAAGCCTGCAACCACTTAAACTAGTGCAACTTTTGTATGCGCGAACAAGTGCGTCCTAAGCGCACATGTCTTTATGGATAAACGACAGTGCAACGCTCTTGGACCTATTTAAGAACTTTTTCATTTGAGACAAAGGGGGGATCGACCTAGGTTTGGTGTGCAGCGACTAGACCTCCCGTCTATCTCCATCTTCCATTTCCTCCATTTCCCTTCATTTTCTCCCTTCCATTTATAATTTTGAGGCCTCTCATAACAATGAGAGGCTACTTTATCCTTTGTTGGGGAATTGATGTATTAAGTTTACTCTTATGTAGTTAATCTTCATATTTATTCAATGTTTATTCATGTGTTATTATTTCTTTCCATTTTGATTGCATGTTTTATGGTTTGATTATCTTCGCTTTAATTCCTTGTTTTTATTGTTATTGGAAAATGCTTCAAAACTAAGTTTTGAATAGAACATCTAATGAATGTTGTCTCATCTAAGAATGGAGGGATGTTTGTTAATATCATTAGTGATCAATCATATGAACATGTTTCATAGTTAAACTGTCATTGAAAAATGTTTTTTAACTAAGATTTGAAAGTAGTATCTAATGGGTGTAATGTCTAGCTAGGGATGGAATAATATTTGTGTCTTGATAAACCTTTGTTCTTGAATCCAAGTGGTTTAGCTTGACCTGTTAAGGGATTAGGAGTTGAGTTAAACAACTTAGGCTCTCTCACATGAGAAATCATGATTAAAGTATTATAGTAGGTTAAGATAGCATTAGAGTGAACATTATATAAAGAAAACATTTATAACTATTGAGATTGTTAGCTTAGTATATATAGCCAAATCCCCAACACTTTGTTTATTTTTACATTTAGTTCCTTTTGTCCACTAAGTGTTTGTGTTTTTGCTCTCCTTTTGTTTATTCTATTTTTAATCATCTTATATAAAAACCCAAATTATCCTTTGCTTAGTTGAATTTGCACAAATAGTTTGATACAAATAAGTAGTATAGTGGTAAGTATTCCCGCCTGTCACGCGGGTGACCCGGGTTCGATCCCCGGCAACGGCGCCAAAAACTTGTTAACTCGTTGGCAAGTGTACCAAATCGTTACAAGTAGTAAAGTTCTCGGAAGTCCGAGTGTCGAATCCACAGGGACTTTGTTTGTACTTAGATTAATGCAAACCCAATTTAAAAGAAAGAGATAAGAAATTTAAAATTTAAAATAAAAGATAAAGATAATAGATAAGATAAGATGAAAGAAATTTAAAATTTAAAATAAAAGAAAAAGATAAAGTCAAGATAAAATAGTGTTAGGAACTGACTTGCCTTGTCTGCCTAGGATGTATGAGTTTATGATTTTTTCTTTACCAATTCAGGTGATTTTATCCTACCCACATCTATTCATTTACTTGCCCCTGATGTCTCACGATGACAAGCCTATTCTACCTATCTATCTCCCAAATGCCTTTGCAAAGACTCAATAGATAAAATGCATGAAGTTCTAATTCTAGATGTTTGCTTTGACGCATGGGCATAATGCAATCACTCTATGCGTAGCAATGATTTTATTATGATACCTTTTCTTCTTGTTCTATTAGAAGTTATCCTCTCCCGAGCGTCTAACCCCTCAAACTAATGCATGCATATCTTCTTTAAATCTTATTTAGAAGTTACCCTCTCCCGAGCATCTAACCCCTAACAGAATATAAAGATGAGTATGCAAGATAAAAACAGAAAAGAAAATAGGAAAGAAAAAACCTGGTATTGCATTGATAAATAGTGAAGAGTACATCATACATCACATTGGCTTCTAGGCCTGTCAGGCCCTAACTAAGGGGGTTTAGCCACCCATGGCCATTGAGGGCTTTACAATGAGAAGGGGGTGAAAGAAAGGGAGTAAATGAAACCCCTAGGAGAGGGGGTTCTGTCGTGGTGTGTCTGTCCCTTGGACTGGCTCTCTATTTATAGTTGCTGAAGTGGGCTTTATGTTGCAGGCTTAGCGCAAGCTTCTGTTAGATCGCGGGCTTAGCGCGCGTGTTGCAGGCTTAGCGCGTGACTCTGTTGGATCGCGGGCTTAGCGCGCGTGTTGCAGGCTTAGCGCGCGCTTCTGTTGGATCATGGGCTTAGCGCGCGTATTGGACTGGGCCCGCGTCAGATTTTCTTATTTTCTTCAATTTTTTGGCCTTTTTGCTTGTTACACCTCCAGTTTTTATATCTGCAGCCAAAATTCAACAAAACATCAATTCTTTAATATTTAAGCGCAAATAACTGCTAAATAATTATTTTTAAAGACAATTTTGCCTTATTTTCTATTATCAAAATACAATTATTTAGCAGTTATCAGGATACCATACTCAAATTTTTCATTTTATAATATTTGTACTATACTTTGTTATGTTTGTCAAGGATTCAACCGTTCTCACATCACCAATTAGTCTAACGTGATATCCATGCATAATTTTTTTATAAACATCTTTTTAGTTCTTTATTTTTTTTACAAAATTCATTTTTAATTTCTCAACAATTTTTTTTCTTAATTTCTTATCTTTTCACAAAATCCATTTTTAGTCACTAATATTTCTATGAAAATCCTCTATAACATGATCAATAGTTATGAATTGACTTGTACATATTGCATTGACGAAAATTGTAGAAGAATGATAGTAGAGGGTTTAAACCCGGTGTCCCTGTCCATTCTTATAATCCATTTTCTATCACTAATAACTAAAAATCTTAAAAGCCTAAATTCTTATGTATTTGCCTCAATCGCCACCACTATGTCAATCCTAGTGGGTTTTATAGTTTTCTAAATTTAATTAGTCTTTTGTAATCAATTTTTTTTATTAACTCATCATTCAAATAGTAATTAATTGTAAAAATTAGGTATTACCCTAATCTCAATGGAAACAATACGTAATTATCAAATTATTACTTATATATATGAATTTGGGTGACATCAATTCTGGTAGTGGTTAGTCACACTTAACATGCATCAAGATCACAAAACATTTCAAATTAATTATAAATAACTTTAAATCTAGCTACACGGGAAGGCAAAGAGATATCAATAGATTTAATAATTATTAAAAGCTTATCGTTTGATAAGAGCTAAAGGATGATCAACCACCCAAGACAAGGCGATTAAAAGCTTATGATCACATATAGAGCGTTAGATATATTTTGTTTCTGGATGATATATTAAAGCAATGCCAATATGACACTGCCTCTTGTCTCAATCTGATACTTTCCCTTCCCAACGTGGAGACCGAAAACAAGAAATTAACATCCATAACTATTGCAGATTTATGAGGCAGCAGAAGCAGAAGTGCACCATGCATAAATTCCTTTGGAAATCTGTGTTAGATATCAGATGAGGAAATTGGAAGCTGTTGTGTCTCTGTGTGCTTTGTTGTAGGTGATGATGGCGCCGTGGGGTTTGAATAGTCTTTGCCTTTGCCCCACACCACAGAGTACTGACCCAATGCGATAATGACAGCTCCAATGATACTGAATATAGAAAGACAGAGCAATGGCATTATTTAGAAAATTGATATGGACACGTAATATCAATAATTAAAATTAAATAATAATCACCATGCTATAATTGTGACTAGTCAAGCTCTTATACGGGTAATCAAATTAAACTTTTAATTGTGACGAGAAATCAAAGAAGAGGAAGAATTAAGAATAATGTGAATTAATCAAGCAGTGAGTAATTGGTGAAGCTGCTCTGCAAAAAGGAAGGAGCCTAAAGCAGCTAAAGCAGAAGTTATGACCATGCAAAGGGGATTAAAGGCAGTTAAAAATACTGGGCCTCTGGTTTGCAATACCAATCCTTGTGCATAATATGTAATTTCAGAGGTAACTATTCCCTGTAATTATGAAGAGAACACTTGAAATTTAAGTGAAAAATCAATAGGATACATCCAAATTATATTATACTGTTACTAAAAATGTAAAAGGTTTAATAATTGAATTGAATTGATTGTTTTTTGGGTAAAGTGCATTTGATTTGGGCTTAAAGGCAATTGTGAATAGTGCTGAAATGGGCCGACCCATGCATTACTTTTGCGGTAAACAATTTCTCTGTTTTACTTACAATACTTGCCCTGTAACCTTTTGCACTCGATCAGTAGTCAGTATATAGGGTAGGACGTAGGACTCTAAGAGAAAGCAAATTTATTATGTGTACAGACTTAATTCACCTTATGTGTGTTAACTTGCTTTGAAAATCTGAGATTGAAGATTAAACAAAATTATATTTTTGGGTCCAGGAAACAAAAATTATTGTGTAGGAGTACTGACCGTGTAGAGAGGGCCATGGAGCCTGAAGTCCCAACCTAAGGCCCATGCAACAAGCCCAGAATGACGAGTGGCCACAATTGCCACCACGCTGGCTTGCAAAGCACCCGATAAGCATACCAATGAAGACAGTCACAATTCTGCCGGATACCTTTTCAATGTTATCGACTTCAATTCACAATTTAATTTACCCTTCACATATAATTATCTATGTCAAAATAGAACAATCAAGAAATTAAAGCATAATTAATTGAGTTAAGTCATTATGCACAGATGATATATAAAATTATTTTATATTATTAACTGATCATAAATTATAATTGATATAACTTTTATGATGATTATTATAAAATTAAATAATAAATATTTTTTTAGTTATTTTATTTTTTTTCTTTTCATCCTTATAAATTTATTTTTTTGTTTTTAATTATTGAAATTATATTTGTTTTGGTCCTTATAACGTTTTAGATAACATTTTTATATTGTTTAAAGTGTTTTAAGTACTAAACACAAAACAAACATAATTTTATAAGGAAAAAAGTAAAAAATATTAAATTACAAAAGGAAAAGAATATTTAAACCTAAAATTAACTATTACCTGTAAAATGAAGAAAGATGACCAAGCGACACAACCGAGGAGGAGAAAGACAGTCCCTGAGAGCCTCATCAGGAGAGTGGCTTCCATCTTGGTGGTGGGTTGTGACAGGAGAGAAAAATAGCTTAATTTGAGGACCTTTGTAAATGTCATTAACAAAGCACCTGAAAAGGTTACCAACGTCCCAATCAGCTTTGCTAGGCTCCGCACCTCTTTTACATTCACACGCTCTAACCTGATGATCCATTACATTACATGCAAGTGCAAGTGGTTACAGAATTTTGCATTAAAATTTGTATCCTATAGTAAAATTGTCACTTTATCTTGTGTAAACCTTAGTAGCTTAATTACCTTAGAATTACGGCTAGCACAAAAGTGACAGGAGGCACGGCATTCATTATGGCAGAGGCAAATGAAGCCGACGTATATTGCATGCCCAAGAAAGTGAACCCTTGGCCTGAAATATCAAATGTGATGGGATTCAAGTTAGTCCAGTTGGGAATTAAGAATTTTTTTAATTTAGTCTAATATAATATATTAGAAATTCCAATTCAAACGAAATAATACTCGACTTCTTTTGTCTTTTAATTTAAAACAAAATTTCTTCATATAATCATACTCATGTCAATTACGACATGATAATTAAATATATATTACACCTACATAAAATCATTAATTGTTATATTCCAGCATATTATATATCAATATAATATTTTGTGTATTAATATTTTAATTTTGAATTAGTTGTTAAATACTAATTTGAGATATTAAATTTCATTCCAGCTCTTTATTTTCCATAATCAAATTTCTTATTATTTACTTAACAAGTAATTATCCAAATAAAAACGCATTCCTTTTATTAGTCGTTTAATAATGAGATTTATATTTCGTGATTAAGTTATAAGAATATTAACTGTTATACAATCTAATTGGTTCATATTACAAATTTTATAATTATTTATGTAATATAAATTAGGAATAAAGACAAAAAAAAACTCAAACCAAACAAATTCTTATAATTTTAAGGATCCATGTGCATGATTGGTTAGTCTTTGGTATCTCAATTTTAATTAAGTTATATATTAAGCATATATAGAGAATAAAGTTATTTCTGCATGCTTTACCCATGCTTGGCATGTATGAACTTATAACTTGTTAAAACTCTACCTTTTTTTTTAGGAGAGCTAGTGTTTCTACCTGGTATGTAATATCCTAAAATGAATAATCAATACTTTTATCCTTAATTGGTAGAAAAATGTTAAATAGTCTACCTAGTCAGAAATTTTACAACGTACGTCTTCATTTCAAACTTAAATATTTTATTTTATATGCATCATTTAAATTATATACTACTTAACTGCTCATATTTTAGTAGTTATAACTTTGAAAGATTATGCTCGTTTATATATAGGTAGAAGAAATGTTACTTAAATAAAAAGCATGTTGTTTAAATTATAGTTTACAAATTATGTTTTAAGTGCACGAGATTTTATGAATTCGACTTTAATAAAATTAAGTAAATTTGGAAGTATTATTTTATATTTAAAAACGATTATTTAAATTAAAAAGTGACAAGTACCTTTATCTACTACAACAACACATTCAATTTAGTGATCAGATAGTTGTACGTGTAAGTGTAAATAGACGCAAAATTTGGACAGCTTAAGTGCATGCATACTTGCATTAATTTATTTTATATAAAAAAATATTATCAAAGTACTGTTGAGAAATTTTTTTTATAAAGAATAATAATTGAAGTAAATAGCCAAACATGCATGTTATTTACTTAAAATGACGTCTATCATGTAAAGTAGGTCAAATATAAAAAGGTGGCAGCGTGTTATATGAGTATTGTCTACTGATAGAGTGATAGCTACATGTTTTTCATCATTACTCCACAAATCCGACTGCCACTATCTGTAAGAAGACAGGAAGTATTATCTTTGGCCTTATTTTCCTGCAAAATTGTAGAGAGTAATGTTAATTAATTTTCATCATGACAACGAACACATAACGATTAATGCAAAAGGAGCGAGGGCCAATGCAGCGATGGCATTGCGATAGACAACGAACACATAACGACTCATTCCATGGTTGAGACTAGCGACGGAGAAGATGTATCCTCCGGCGAAACCAAATTGAAGTCCCACCGTTAACAAATAAGGCTTTGCCTTAGTAAATTTCTTTCCAAAACCAGCACGACTACATGTTTCTTCCATGTTTGTGTGTTTGATTGCTATTTGCTAATGTTTGAAAATGCTTTGATGAGATGCTCCCAAGTGTACGAAGTGGTCTTACTTATAAACACCAAGAGTAATGATTAAGACAAATTGCACTAGGGGAGAGCAAGAGGATAAGTATCTGAGTCCCAGTTTAAAGTTCTACTTTTGGTCAATCTCAAAGAGAAAAACTATTTTATTATTGTTTAGTGG
Source organism: Glycine max (assembly GCF_000004515.6). Classification (NCBI taxonomy): domain Eukaryota; kingdom Viridiplantae; phylum Streptophyta; class Magnoliopsida; order Fabales; family Fabaceae; genus Glycine; species Glycine max. Next base: position 9,012,587 of record NC_038242.2, on the reverse strand, counting down.
GAGTGTCCGCAAGTTGCCGTGAGTCAGAACACACTTTGGCTGCTGCAAGTTTTTTTCACAAACCCACTGCAATTAACTTTATATTACGTTGTCTCTAAGTTGAACATTTTTTTCTTGCAATCTCAACATTTAATTTCTATTTCCAGAAGAGTAGGGAAAGACTACATTTAATAATAGTATAGTATTTTTATTTTTACAAGGGCACAATTAACCAGGTTTGAACTTTAATCTTGTGTTAATTATTCAAATCTCCCAACACTAGTGAATGTATTAACCGTGTAGTTACTGCTTGGAATTCATCTCTTTAGTTAATTAATAACAGTTTTTTTAAAAGGGTAGATTAATTTTGTTGTAAAAACAAATTACAGCATAACAAAGTTACATTCGAAAAACTCAGATAAACATCTGAAAGTACCTAAAATTAAGGAATCATATCGATCGTTAATTAAAAACAATAAACTTGAACGCTTAATGTCTTGTCAAACATCAACTGCCCATTTAACTAAAGCTAATGGCTGCAAAATCATCCTTAATTTAATGCCATCTGATGTACAATCCATAAATCAGAAACATTATCTATATCTGGAATCGAGCAACAAATATCAAATCTAATGCTTAATATCATGTCAAACACCAACTCCTCATATAACAAAAGCTAATGGGTGCAACCTAATTAATATTGATGTAATTCAGTTAATAATATACATTGAATTTAATTATAGGAAAAAATCTGAATTTAATTCTCACAAAATATAATTTTAGAAAAATATGATGAGTTTTAAGGGTGAATATATATCGAACCTAGTAATTAGGGTTTTTGTTAATAAAAAAAAAGCTAATGGATGGAAAATAATCTCCAATAATACTATCTGTCAAATATAATAATTTTTAGAAATAAATTTTATATTTTAAAATACTTTTTAATATAACAATTAAGCTTTGCCGTACACATTATAACAAAGTTACCGTATTACTTCTTTTTCTTGTATTTTGAAGGGGGAAAACGTCAGTGTTATTCTGGAATTAATTAGTAAAAAAAAATAGAAAATGGAAATGACAATATTTGTTGAAAAAATAATTCAAAATTTAAAAATATTAATTGAAGTACAGTATACATTAGTGTACGTACAGTATACATTACACCAATTAATAATTTACTCCAATATGTTTGGTCAGTGGAAAGACACTAGACATTCATCATTGAGAAGAGTAGTGATATTTTACAATTACTTTGGAAAGTGAGACATTTAGTTATATATGCTCAAACATTCATTCTCAAGAAGCCATATCCCATCCTAAATACTCCATAAAGGAGTCTATGAATAAAGAATAAACGTGTGTACGTAATCACTTAAAGGAGAATGTCTATTATGAGAGAATATTTTTGAGTTTTAAATCTCCAGTAGGGTATTTGAGGTTAGTAGGGTAATATACAGTCTATTTGAAATAACAAAAACTTTTTTATTGAAACATTTATTAAGAAATCGATTAAGTTTTGTATATTCTATTATTTTTTTTCCATTTCATATTTGTGTGTTCTATGAGTAATGCTAGTATAGTATATTTTTAACACATTTTTTTAACACATTTTTTATTAATTTTTTAAAAAATAATATTGAAAATTATAAATTTACAAGTGATCAAACTCGTCATTAAATTAATAAAATAAAATGAGACTTAATTTTAAAATTATGTAATTTTTAATAAATTCAATCCATTATAAAGAGTAATGCAAGAATGTGGCTAATCCACTGGGTGTGGGGGCAATTGGTCTCACAAAGTAAATATTTTTACTTGAATATATTTGAATACATGGTTTTTTATTCCCGTAAAATAATAGATCTTGTTACCATAAGTTAATTTTTTTAATAAGATAAATATAAATAGTTATAAAAGATAAAAGAGAAGATAAATTGATACTAATTTTGTCTATTTTATTCTTTCAAATTTTATTGTTTTAAATTTTTTTTACCATTTTTAATAAAGCTTATATAATTTTTTATTTGAGAAAATATTGAACTATTTTTTGTTTCTATTGAAAAAAAAAGGATCCGCCAAGTAAGATACCAGTGTATCTAAAAGAGTGTATTAATTATTAGTATTTTTAATTTCTTGTGAGTTCTCATATTTAATTTTTGTTGTATCCAAAATTTTACCAATAATTTTAGACATCATGGTGTGCAACAGCACTGCAACACACCTCAACTGATTGTATTAATTGGATTTTGTTTGTTTCAACGTCATGGTCTAAACAGACTCCAACTATAAAAACAAACGAACAAACTCTTAGTCACTACAAGTTAGTTTAAGTCATTCAATTTATTAAGTTAATCAAATTCAAGAATTAAAACAATAGAGCAATCTATAATGGATAAGACAAACAACGAATTAACTGGAATTAAACATAAAAAGGGTTCCATCCATACATTACACCACAATCCTATTATGAATTTAGCTATACTCATGGTTAGAGAGATATGAGCACACTAATCTCAAGGAAGTACACCATAAGAAAAGATATGAGAAATCCTTAATTTACAAAGAAATAAACCATCTGTTATTTCCCAACTGATCCCCTAAGAAAGCCTTTGTCTTCCTCCTTTAAGAGCTCCAAGTGCATAGAGAACAAAAAGAAAAAGAGAGTGTATGAGTTGTGCTTCCTTTTTCCTCTCCTATTTATGCACTTTAAAAGATAAAGGGGTGTTGATTTATGCACAAACATACTTAACCAAGCATGGTCATTCTTGAAGTTGCAAATCTAGAACGAATATTAGGCGAAGATCTATTTCCTAAGCACGGTTGTGCTTAATGATGCACGACCATGCTTCTTTCCGACGTAGTGATTTGAGGCCCTAAGCACGCGCGGTCTACTTATGGATGCATGCATGTGCTTTTTTAAGCAAAGATTTGGGACCCTAAGATCAGTCTGCTTAAGGATGCATTGTTGTGCTTCTTTTCGAAGCAATAATCTGAATTCAAAGAATGTCATGGTGTAGGCATGACCTTCAGGATGTCTTCAAAGAAAAAAACTTCAAATAGACATAAATAATAGCTAGTAATGCTCCCAACACATCTTTGATCGTTGGATCAGATAACCAGTAGGCTAAAGATCTAACAAATAAAAATATTATTAAAAATTATAATAAGATACATTAAAACTTATAGTTAAAATAATTAAGTATATTAAGTCACTTTTTTTACAAGAACTTTTATTTTCAATTTCTTAAAAACACATAAACATTCTTCATCTTTCATAAGCTACAATGAACACACGATTATGAATGACAAAAAAAATCCACACTTATAAATATCTTAGATAAAATTTGCTTCAAGTAAAAAAGGGGTATCCATGGAGATGTGTACTGATATTTTATTACTTGTTTGTTAATGGATATCATAATACTTATATACGTGAATATTCGCTACTCATTAATTAATATTAAAACATTTTTATTTTATTTTGATTTATACTTATGTTTTGGAGTATAATTTTATTTAAATTTATATTTTAGGATAATTTTATTTTATTTTATATACTTTAAAGAGTAATTTTTAAATAATTTTGCTTGAAGTTCACAGAATCATTTTTGATCTATTCATTTTTTTAATAATCATCCATAAATTTTTTTAATTGTGTAGAATAGTTTAATAATTTTAATTGTAATTATTATTTTTAAAAAAAGTATATTAAAATAAATAAATTATAATAAAAAAAATTAAATTTTTTTTTATTTTTCTTAAATATACACGGATATCTACTTAATGGGTATCGGCACAAGTAGCAAGATGGGTAATGAGTAACTACTAGTACTATGTGTACCATTTGTAATCCTTAACACACATGTGACTATTGTTTGTTGGCCAAGCTTTAAAACATTTTTCAATGAATATATACGTGAGAGAAGTATATTTAAATAAATATTAATTATATAACCACACATAATTATTTAAAATTTTAATCTTTATTGTTTGTGTATAATTTTGCATGATTAAAATTTAAATTTTTTTTATGGGAGGAGCTAATTGTGCAACTGCACACATGAAAAAAAGGAAAGGAGATAAGTTGAGACTTGAGAGAGTTGAGCTGAAAAGTAAAAAGAAGGATATAAATAGCAGCACCTTTGGTTTTGCACCAAGCCCAAACACAGACATATGTGGTCCCTTTTAATGGTCCCTGCCATTCTTTGAAAATGGGATGAAAACCATTTTTGCCTCTCTAATTTTCCCTCAACCACACACAGCTTTGGGTTAAAACAGAATCACAATTCTGATATGTCGGGGGACACATGAAATTATAATTTTATTGTATTGTTTAAGCCAAAAAAAAAATTACTCAATGGAATTACTAGTTTGCGTACAAGATTTGAAATGGAATTATGATTTTATTGAGTATTTTGTACGCACTTTGTATACTGCAGTGAGAATGTACATTTCTATTGTAGTATGAAAGTTTCCTACAAAATCTACAATAAGATGTGTTTTGTTATAGTACATGAGGTGCATACAAAATACTCAATGAAACTATTATTTCACGTACAAAATATTCAATAGAATCACATTTTTGTTTTAGGTTTTATTCGCAAAATCTTGATTTCATTAAGTATTTTATACACACTTTGTATAGAATAATGAAAATACATTTTTGTTGTAATATGAGAGTTTCATACAAAATCTATAATAAAACATGTTTTCGTTGAAACACATGAGGTATGTACAAAATATATAAAAGAAACATGTTTTCGCATATAAAATATAAAATGAAACATGTTTCCATTTTTATATTTTGTTCGCACCCCCTATATTACAACAAAAACACATTTCCATTGAGGATTTTATACACGATTATACAATGGAACCATAATTATGTGAGAAGAGCATTTTTGGAAGAAAAAAATAAATTCACCCACCCAAGTAGGGCAATTAGCACTGAGATCAGGACCAATAGCAATTCCCTAATTCTTTAAGTATAACATTCAGCCCATGACCATAAAAATTTAGCCCAAGGTCTAGCTCTTTTACATCATTATTTTGTAGTAATATACTCTTGTTTTATGGCCAACAATTATACAGTCTTCAGTGCAGTGCTGAACCATTTTGCCTTAGGCCTTTCTTCTTGTTCCTTTTGTTGTTGAATTTTTGCTAGTTGCAGCTCTGTTATATGAAGCCCAAAAAAAACATATTTGTACAAGTGTTTTAACTTTATTTGGTTGTAATTAAATCATAAATTTCATTGGTTAGTTAAAAAAAATCAAGTTATTATGAATCTGATAAAATTATTTGATGTTAACACAACTAATGCACCTTCAGGCTTCAGCTCTATTGCAAATTAAGGATATCATTTGGATGGATAGAGTAAGGATTTTAACACCAGATCACACCCTATTGTGCAACGCCATATTATTGAAAAAATTGACTTTCACAACAAGTCAACAATTATTTCAAAAGTCAAGCTCTTCTAAGTATATTGCAATACATGATCGAGTGATAACATGAAAAAATTACAACAGTGTGCATCAAATTAAACTAATCAAATAATTTTGTTTTTTATTTTATTTTTGTCTAACCAAAATATGTCAGACAATTCAGGAAAAAAAAACATTATGAGTTTTCATAATAATCAGCATTATGAGTCAGGTACTATTTCTCATTATTATCTATACGTAAAAGAAGAAAGATAATTAAGTGTGGATATTCAATCAGATTTACCAGTCAGTCTAAGTTGTAACAATTATTGTTCCATTTATGTTTTCATATGCCTTTAATTTTAGTTTGATTTTTTTTTTTTGTTACTCCCCCTTAAACATGTGTTTGTTGTATAGGGATAAGTATAATATTCAGATTTATCTTGTTTTGAACATTAAGCATGACACTGCATATATAGTGCAGATATCAGACACTAACTTCTATGACTGTGCCACAAATTTAGGTAACGTTACTAATAGATGAGGTGTGCTCCACATTAGTCAAATACAAAGCATAGTTAACTTGGCACAATTCCATTTTTGTGGTGATCACACGTGAGTATTAAAGAGAGAACATTCAAACTAATTCTTACTGTATGCCTTAATCATACATAGGTTACAGAAGTAATGAAATACATTATCTACTCTAACAACAAACAGAACGTAGGTAATTGCTTGTTCAAAACTAATTACAACATATATATATATATATAGAGAGAGAGAGAGAGATAGAGAGAGAGAGAGAGAGGAATACTATTGGTAGCTATATGGCCTAATCTCTGGAATAAAGTTGCCTAGACTCAGATTCTTTGTAAACATTGATATTTGACTTGAGGCAATGCATTCCTGGTAGTTCACACGTGACACTTTCACTCTCTCCAAACATTGTGGATGGACCATTGGAATCATTGATTAGTCAATTAAACCTTCACAACATTCAACTCTTTAATTTTCGTCCCCCACTTTGTTGGTCTCCTCTAATTTCTGATTGGTTGATGGTTGTTTTTCTAAATTCCCATAAATAATATCAATTTTGGAATCATCAGTTGCAGTAATTGGCAGTGATTTTGTGTCTTCTGCATTTGCTGATGGTAATTTGGGTTCTGAATAATCCTTGGCTTTGCCCCACACAACCGAGTAAAGCCCCACTGCGATTACAATGCCTCCAATAAGACTGCCATGCATCCATTCAAAAAATAAAATTATTTGTCAATTAATACACATAAAGGTCCACCCTCTGAAGTTTCCAGAAAGTTATAAACAAGTAACAAGTTCACCATGTTGTATTATTAGTTTAGTTTAATTGGAGTCATATCATATCTTTTTTTGGTTACTAGGTCACATCATATCCTAGTTATTTCTGTATCCATCATTATTTGTTATATTCGTATTACTGGTGAAAACATTCAACGGACCATTTTTTTCTCGTGAATTAACGCTCATGTTTTAAGTAATAAAATATTTTAAATGTTCTTTAATTAATGTCCTTGTTTTTTACTAGAGGGTCTCTTTAATTAATGTCCTTAATTAATACACTCGTTATAGAGTCTTTTTTATACGAGATGTCAAGTGTAATAAGTTCTTATATGTTTAATTTATACGAAACATGTAGCAAGTATTGTAGAAGGTTTAAAACGTGAGAATTTATTTTTGGCTTGTTTTCATCTGTATTTTGTCATCAAGACATAAATTATTGAAAACAGGGATACAAGAAAAGATTATTGAAAGCATAAATGGACTAGGATAATTAACCGAGAAAATTGAAATAAAAATATACCTTCCGAGATGAAGCAGTTCTCCTAATATAAGGGAGCCCAAAGCAGCAACAATGATCATGCAAAGAGGATTGAAGGCTGTTGCAAATACGGGGCCTCTTAGTTTCATCACCAGCCCTTGAACATAGTATGCAATTCCTGAACTAACTACTCCCTGAAAAAGTTAGGAAATGAGATAAAAGAAATTAAATTGTTGAGAATTTTCTAAATAAAGCAACCCCTTACACTTGTAAATGAAAACATTTTTTTGTTTCATATTTATATTGTGGACCTTATTTTGGGGGGAGTCACAAGACGGGTGATGTGCATGGAGATTGGTTAAGGAACATGGGTGTCCCATCTAAAATCGAAACCGTCCCTATTTTATGAGACAATATCAACATGGTACTCCACTGAAACTATGGTTCTTCGATAGTCATCCACAAAAAAATAGAGGTCTGTAACACTTGTCTTAATTAAATGAAAACACTTTACTGGACCCCCGAAATTTCGACTTAAACTTGTCTTTATTAGATGAAACTTTGTCAAAAACCATGAACCAGTCCCCGAGAAAAAAGCCACTTAAAAATTACATCAATTTTCTGTAGGTCAAATAACTATAGTCTATAAAGAACTTATTGAAGTCATCACTGTACCAAAAAATAAAAGAGAATTTATTGAAGTCATATCAAACGAATTTCGTGGTGTTTAATTTTTGGTTGAAGATCTGGCTATATTACTTTAATCTCAATGACTTTGTGACAATTCGGTGTCTTTAGTTTATCATTTACAAAATTGTTAATTTAGATTATTTTAATTATTAAATCAAGTGAATAAAAATTTACATTTAGTTTATAAATTATCATCTGAAAAGAAAATTCTTAATCAATTTTATATAAAATTCTTAACCTAACATAAAATTCGTGTAAAAAAATTTACTTTATTATTCAACATAAAATAATAATGTGTATGATAAATTTATTAATTTTTTTGAATAATTACTTTAAAAATCAGAACTTATTATTTGATAGTGTAAACAAATTATAATAACATTGTGTAGGAATTAAACTCAAACTTGTAATTTTTTCAGCTCTAAAGTTTAATATTATATAAAAACAACAATTATTGTGATTTAAGCCAAATCCTTTTATAAACTTATCATTTGATTACCTTAAAGTCACATTTGACATGTGGAAACACCTGTCTAAACATGTTTAGATACAGTTTTTACGTTTTTCAGTTGCGCGCACACAAAAAAAAAAAATACTCTACTTTATAATAGTTTTCTTCTTTTTTACAAACAACAATAAGATTAATTAAACTTGAGACTTGAGACTTCATGTAAGCTATATATCTCAACCCTTACCACTAGGGCAACTCTAATTGGTTACACTTCATAATAATCATGGTATGTTCTAATTGAACAAATTGAAACTGATGGAAAGAATTTATTTTTGGTAATCAAATGTCAAACACGGATGGAAGAAGGTTAACATCACTTGACGTGAAAATTGACTCAAAGGTACTATTTTTCTTGGCTTTATGCTCATAAGTGGTACGGTCAATTTGATTAAGATTAGTTGACACTTAACGTGATATAAGATCTAAAACCAAAAAAGAAGAAAAAACTTTTTTTTCCGCAAAGAAGGAAAAAATAATTAACGTGACACTATAGAGGTATTATTAATTTTGAAGACTTTGGGTATAATAAATTAAGATTAATTGGTATAAAGTACAAACCGTGTAAAAAGGAGCATAGAGCCTATAATCCCAACCAACAGCCCAAGCTCGGGAGTGACGTTCAGCCACAAATGCCACTGCAGACGCTTCCACGGTTCCCGCCAGGCATATCAACGTTGCCAATGATAGCTCCGCTGGGTATCTCTTTACCGTCATAGACTGTCACAAATCCATGTAAGACACAAAGTCACGCACTTGCATCAATTAAATTCTATATTCAAAATCATGCATTCATTATATATAGTAGTACAAATCTATTAATCTATAATAGTAACTTTTTTGCTTTTAAAATATTTGAGTTAGTGGAATGGTGGACCTGATTAGGGATAACAAAATGAGTTGTATCAATTGGACTGGTCCAAAATAGTCTAAAGAATTATAAATTTTAAATTATACATAACTGTTTCTTAGCCTAGTTCAATCATTGTTTAATTTATAAAAAAAATGATTATTCTTTTAGTAGTCTGAAGCCAAACTAGTTTTAGCACATTCACTATAATTTACAATTCATATCAGGTTGACCCGCATGAGATTGACTATCAGATCAAATACTAACATGTTTTGTCATCTCTCTATGTGACCCAGTTTATATGTGAATCCCTGATAGTTTAGGAATGAGAAACTCGTATTTAATAGGATATGCAATTTCATTTAATAAGAGAAAGTGTTATAATACCAGCTAGCATTTCTCTATGTATATTACCTGCAAAATGTAGAAAGACGACAAAGCCACACAACCCATTAGTATATAAATAGCACCAGCAGTTTGGTGGCTGTTGTGAGGGGAGGTGCTTCCACTTTCACGATGGGTTGTGCTTTCAGAATGAAAAAGGTCGAATGCAGGACCTTTGTAAATTGCCATTAGCAAAGCACCTCCAAAGGTTACTATGGTTCCAATCACTTTGGCTTGACTCCGAATCTCCGCAAGTCTTAGACGCTCCAACCTATATATGGACTCTCCAAAAGTAAATTTCATATTATATTACACCATCACTTATTCGGGAAATTATTCAGCATACACCATGTGTGTGTATATTTTTATATATAGTTGATTATGTATATTTATGAATTAAAGAATTGATTATATACGAAAATGAATAATTAAATAATTAAAGTGATCCAAATTAGTTACCGGACGAAGACTGCAAGCACAAAGGTGATAGAGGGCACAGCGTTCACAATAGTAGATGTGAATGAAGCCGAAGTATACTTCATCCCCAAGTAATTGAAGCTTTGATTAAAAACTGGCCTGGTAAAAATTAGCCATGTGTAAATAACAAAGTTACTATCCAATTAAAACATATTTTTCCTCCAAATGCACATGGGTATAGTGTGTGTGTGTATATATATAGACACGCGCTGCAAGTAAATATGCGTGTGTATTATTCCTCTATATGCATGTTTGCAGATATATATGTTTGTTGTATGTATGTGTGTAAGGTTAATTTTAGATTATTACTCCAGGAATCCAAGGACTATTATCTGTAGAAAGACTGAAAGTGTCATCTTAGGCCTACTTTTCCTGTAAAAAGAAAAAGAAAAATAATGTTAAAATTAAATCACCACCATCGTGAGTGATAAAACGTACGTACACTTTTAGATATAGATCGATGTAGATTGATAGATAGAAATATTAAGATTGGGAATGGAGGTGTAAAAGAGACAAAAATAGTGACATGCACCTTTCAATAAAGAATGCAAAAGGGGCAAGAGCAATGGTGGCCATAGCATTTCGGTAAACAATGAACACAAAACGACTCATGCCATGGTTAAGAACATCCTTGCCGAAGATGTAATTTCCAGCCATGCCAAATTGCAAGCCAATCATTAAGAGGTATGGTTTTGCATTAGTGAAAAATAGGCGTAATCTGCCAATCAGTTTCTTCTTCTCGGCACTCATGGTGTGAGCAGTGGCTGAATAGAAGAGAGAAGAGCGAAAAATAAATGCTATGTAGTTGTTCGTTTTTATGAACACACCTTGAGGCAATAGGTGAGATGGGTGGCCTTTCCTTTTATACACGAAAAGCAAAAGCAAAAGTACTATAATAGTAATGCCCCTAACACAAATCTTTGATCAGATAACGAGTAGGTTCGAGATTTAACAATTAAAAATATTATAATAATTAACATTTTTATAAGAGTTTGTTATTTTTAATTTCTTAATTAATGTCTGAAAAACACGTATTAACAGTACTTCTTTGTTTTTTATAAGTTAATTACAAATGGACACACAACACTGTTGTTAGCTCTCAGAGATCCATATGTATATATTGTTACTCTCGACTAAAACGGCATCCCTCTTTGCGTGTTTGAGTTAATTCATTGTAAGGCACTTTACCAAGCGTGTTCTCAATTGTTAACATAAAACCTAGTTCAGACAAACTTGAGAAAATAAATTAATCAGAGAAGCATACGGGTCATATGCTAATTAAATAAAGAAAAACTTTTTTAGTAATTAGTATTGCAAAAAAAAAAATAGTTGGAAAAATTATTAGCCTATTTTTTGTCCTTTCTTCCTTTATTTTTAAAGTGTGCCCAATACAATTTTTTAAATTGAAAAAGGAAATGTACTTGGTATAATTGAAGAAAGAGGAGTTTGATCGACCCCTCCTGACATGACAATAGAATCTCTCTATTTATCCAAGCAAAGCTGATTTGCTTCCGCGTGTCAACTATACATTGAGTTGTTTCTCGCCCAAATTTTCATCATTAATTTCTTTTTTATAAAGTTCATCATTAATTCTTCAATTCTAAACCACTAAAATTAAAACATGGTACCTATTACTTGCTTTTATTATTGACAATCTATCTATCCTAAAATAGACTTTAACTTAAGTATTAATGTTATATTTAATGTTATTAATGTAACATTTATATATTTCGAAAATTAATTATTAAATAAATAAAATTTATTACAAAATTTATTATATATATATATATAATTTTAAATTTATTATGTTTATTATTTATTAAAAATAATATTTTTTTAATTTTTATTATAAACATTATAAAATAGTTAAATTAAAAACTAAAAATATATTAAATAATTTATTTCTTAATTTTTATTCTCAATTAATAATTAAATAAATTATTTAAAATTAAAATATATATTTGTTAAATATTTTTTGTTTTTAATTATTATCTTTCGGAAAATAAAATAATTTTCAGGTTAACTATATATTATAGATCTATTACTATTTATAAATTTAATTATATAAGTAGTGTTTAACCACTATTAACATGACAACGAGTAAAGTGCCTTTATTTATTTATTTTTTGAAAAAAATATGTTGTAAGACTTTTTATTTTTATGTTAGGTCTTTTTAAAAAAATGAATAAAAATATTTTAAAAAAATTACATCCTAAAAACTGTATGGATATTGTGTTTTTATTATTATTTAATTATATATGAAATACATACAATATTACTAGCATTAATAATTAAATAGTATTATCGGTGGAAATAATAATATCAAAATAGTGACCAAATAGCTTTATAAATTTCTAGCAACGGAATCCTTTTTCGTGGCCATTTTGAAATTTCAAGTGACCAAGTTAGTACAATAGAGACTGACATAATTCTGTCAGTAAACAATAAAAAAAAGTGTTGTTGGCCAGCGACTGAAACAAATGTGATCGTTAATCCTAAGTCTGAGCAACCAAAAAGAATCGGTTGCTGGATCAAATGCATCTTGGGTCGTGAAATCGGTCGTTAGAGTTTTATAAAAAGTTGAATATTTGACAACTGATTTAGCGACCATATGGTTTTCAATCGTATATATCATAATCAGTCACTGTTTATACAAATAACTTATGTTATCAGTCGCTAAATCAATAGCTATTTTTACCAATACTTTTAGTTCCCTGTCGTGTTTTTCTGGTAGTGATAATTTTCATATGTATATGATCCTTTTTTGTTCAAATGATTAAATTAAATATAATCAACCAATAACATAAAGTATATTTTGGTATATATATATAGTAGATGCTGAACCTAAAAGCCCAACTTAATCAGGTTAAGTATGGGTTAAATTATTCAATAACTTTTTGAACTATTTGCAAATTTTTAGATTGGTTCCTACACTGATTTTTTTAATTGGGTCAATAAACTAAAAAGTAGGTTTCTATTATTGCTTTTCTTGGCGCTTAAAATCATAACAAGATGACAATTGTGACCGTTTTAAAAACCCTAAGAATTCATAAAACAAAAATATGATCAAGATCCTAATTAAAATAATAATAATTTAATGACCTATTTAAAAATTCACAAATAATTTAAAAAACCTACTAAATAATCCAACCTTGATTATTTGGCAATGGCTGTTCAAATCTACATCTGTTTTGGAATTAGCCTTAACTAAATGACAATGGTTGTGGTTGATTTGGTGATTGAAAAAAAAAATGAAGGAGTATAGATCACGGATTCAGATTTATTTTATTAATAATTAATATTTACTAATAAGAAAAATGACAATGACTTTTTGGATTTATCTATGTTTAGGGGTGTTTTTGTCTTGGTCTAGTTCAATTTTTCATCGAAAAGTCATCTGAACCAAATTTAAAAAACATATACAATTCAGTTTAATTTGATTTTCATTTAAAATAAAATCCAAACCAAACCAAATCAATATTTTGTGATTTGGTTTGATTCAGTTTTTGCAATTTTTATTAAAATATTATTTCATTAAAATTTATATACTCTTTTTACATTTTAAATAAAATTACATTAAAAAAATTGTTGATAACAATTTATGAAATTTATTAATATGTTAAATCTTCTACAATCAAAATTTGTAAAATTTTATTTATTTTAAACCAAACATAACTTAAAAAAGTCGTATGAAAAAGAAAATAATATGCATTATATAAGTTTCACATACACAACACTATAAAATATTATAAAACTTAAATAAGACACACATAAAATATATAATACTGAAGTAATACAAGTCTTAGCACAAGTGTTACAGTTTAAATTAATTTCAAAAATACAAACCGGAAATCGAATTAAACCAATGGGTTTGAGAAAAAATCATCCAAACAAATTAAAAAAAATTGGTTTGATTTGATTTATTATTTTTTTAACAATTTTTTATTTTTATTTTAGATAAATTTGGATTTAAACATCCTTTGTTTCTTCCAAAATCATGTCCATTTTTCTATTTAACGCTGAAACTTATTTTATTAGCTTCAGTCCAGTTTTTTTATATCTAATATGCAAGTTTATGCCACACAGATGCTCAACCATATGCTAGAACTCGCCCACTTAGATTAATAGCATTAAACTACATGGAAAGATCATTCGAAGAAAATGAAAGGCACTTGTTTTCGGGACCCGTCCTCATCAGGCATGCAGTGCTTACATGCTGAACTGGAAGCAACTATGAACTACACATGCTTACAGATGTTAGTCAAGCCTTTACTCTTTAGAGGGAAAAGTTGATATCCAAATTAAAAAAAAAAAAAAGAAAAAAGATTAGCTTCTTGCAACAAATAAAAATTTGACGAATATGTATCATGCAAGGTACTTACCTTTAACTGCTTATCCCTAACAATTATAGATAATAATATCACCATGATCCAGTTTGTTCTCTTGTACGCTGATCAGCCAAAACTTCCTCGATCCTCTCTGCTTCCAGATTAGTGGCAAGAAAAGTATTGTAATGCCATTCTAGCTGTGTTTTTCTCTCTCCAATCTACACCTACGATCATTATCCACAAAGTTAAAATTTATTTTTCTAAGTGACTATTTTTTATTTTAAATATGTTATTAGTGTAAAATATTATCCGTTTTATCTAATATTTGTAATGTTTAAGGTCTTTCTTTGAAGTTTTAATCATGATTTTTTTTCATTTAAAAGACTTAAATTGAAACTTTAATTAAGAAGATCAAATTAATTTTACTTAGACCAATAATTTATGTTTTTTTCAAGTGACTATTCATATTTGATTACAAATTTCACTTATTTTAAGAAAATGTATTATTAAACTTAATTTATATATTTAACATTTTTATAAACAATATTAAATTCCTTCAATTTAATTGTTTAACTTAAAATTCTAATGAAATGAATTAAATCATAACTTTTTATAATTTAAAATTAATTATTAATTCGTTAGGTAACTTTATTTTAACATATAATATAAGTAAGTTTGGGTTGTAATAGTATATAGTCATAAATATTATATTTCTTTAAAATTTAATATACAGGATGACTACAATAATATTACATGATTCAGTAAAAAATGTTAAATTTATATTCTATAAACGTCATTATTAAGTAGATAAAATGTTTAAAAGATATTATACCGACCACTCCACCAAGGTTAAAGAAACTATATATACATATATATTATATACAGTAGTGTGCTACCAAGCTAACCTGATTTTTTTCTTTTTAGTATTTCTTTATTTGATTGCATGGCTTCCTTTGTTTACTACTAACACAGTAACACAAAAAAAGTCGCGATTGATATATGGTTTGGCATTAATATCATCAATGATTAAGTATTAATTAAGGGATGCTAACTGATAAACTACATGAGCTCAAAATTCACTAAAAATACTCATAATTAGGGCCAAGTTAACATTAAAATAAAAATTAGTATCACCTTAAAAAATTTAATTTGTGAACAACTCATAATCTTGAGAAGAAGAAAAAGAATTAATGATTTGATCCCATGTTAATTATCCAAAATTTCATTTCGGATAGACCGGATGGTACGTGCATACTGCATACGTGTAGATCCGAATGCGCAGCTTTGACAAAATGACCAACGCAATATTCTTCCTGCTGTAGTACCTAAATAGTATTGTATATGTTATGAAAATTATCATAAAATTTTAAGATTTAGGCACCCAAACGGGCCATCTTCGGTTCTTATTAGTTATTACAAGAGTACGTACGTAGTTAAAAAGAAAGGGATAGAGAGAGAATGTTATCAATGGCTGAGATTTCTACTGCAGAGACAGCAGAGGATCTGAGTTCCCAAATTTTACATACAAATAAGGAATTTTATACGGGGACAAAAAATTGTGTTTTTGGTCTTTTTATTTTACTTTAAATTAAATGTGATCAAGATCTCATTTGATATTAATTAATTTGATCCTCAAATTATAAAAAAATATATATGAATTTAGTCTCTTCTAACTTCAAAAAACCTGATGAAATTTTAGAGAGTATAGACTAAACTCACATTGTTTAAAATTTGACTAAAAGTTTAGAATTAAAAACATATTTTTCCTAATTTTTTCTTTCAATTTAGGTATTAAGCTACGACACGTGCGAGACTTTGAAAATATCTGGTTAGAAGTCCTGTTGTACCTCCAATAATAAGAAAGTAGTTCCAAACTAATATAAAATTCCATAAATATGATGATGATAAGAATGATATTGTTTTTAAACCAATCTTCTTATGAGAAGTTTCTCATAAATTATACAGGGATTATGTCTTTTTACATTGATGACAGTTGACTCGATTTCTACATTATATTTCATGTACTTGTAAAGTGGCATAAAGAATTTTAAAATGTGAAGTTTATATCCTAAAGTTTGTGTATAATATGAACAAGGGATATATATAAACATTTTAAAATTAAAAATTAATAATTTCAGAGTAAAGTGACTGATAGTTTTATATAAATATTATCCCAAAAGGCAATTAATTTTTAGTAAAACTTTTAATGGTACAGTTTCTTTTGGTAAAACATACTAATTAAAATGTTTTGCATTACTGTAAACATTGGTTGCGCATGCAATACTATCTACTTCTGTATTATAAATTAGAATACACAAGACCACTTAATTTGAAATGTGAGACTAATTAACACTTCTTTTACTTTTTTAATTAGACATTTTCAATATTTTCTGTGTGTCTCTTTTAGTTTTTTTATTTCAGATACTATTTTCATGAATATTTGATTTTTATTCGTCTCCAAAGTTTAAAAGTTTTGGATAAAATCCTTGTGTTTCTGAATTGGTTTTAATAGATTAACAATCATTATTTTTTACTAAATATTAGATGGACCTATATTTGAAAACTCAAATAAAGTATAAAGACTTATTCGATTATATTAATTACCTGTCAAATAGATTCATAAATTATATCTAAATTTTTAATATATCATTATAGTTTTTTTTATATGAAAAAAGACAGATTCTCTTAACAAGTAAGGACTAATTTAAAAGTTTAGAAGTATAGGGGTCAATTTTATCTTTTAAATGTAATTCTTTTTAAGTTTTGTAACGGAGTTTAATATCATTGTGTGATTCATGTAACCACTTTAGCTAAGGTGAAGTTTTGTTGTTGATTTATTAAAAAGGTTATAAGAAAATCACATATTTAAATTGAGATATCTCACCCAACTTTAACTTATGGAAACGACGTGTGCTTGAATAATGCCTTTGTACTAGGTGCAAATAGAAGAGTGGTTTAAAATAATTATGATGGGTTGGGGAAAGGGTAAAGAGTGTGTGGCACAACTCAGCCATCAAAATCAAAAGGCAGAAACAGAAAATATCCACAAAGAAATGCCCGTGAAGGGAGCATTTTTAAAACTAGTAGCTGAAGACCAAGGAAGGAACAAAAGACATTAATTTAAAAACAAGTTTGAATGAGCACTGAGCACTACCCACAAATCATCCCCAGTTGATGGAGGGATGTGCGAGAATTAAAGTGGCTTGCTTTTTTAAAATTGATCAATTAATTAATCTTGTCGATCTTGTGGGACAAGAGAACTACAAATATAAGGAATCTTTTTTAGCATATTGTATTGGGATTAGGATTTCAGCTTCAGCAGTTCAAAAAGAACTGCACAAATGCAGTTTAAATCCGTGAGTTGTAATTTATGTGCAGAATTTATAAATTTCTTTGTTGTAAAGTTTCAAATTAATCGGGTTGATTTATAATTTAATATCTATAGTGAGTGTAAAATAATTTACACTTTTAATCAATAATAAATCATAATAAATAAGACTTTTAATTTACTTATTATAAAAGCTTGTAATTAACTTGTCAGGCATGACTATGTGACAAGATGATAATAAAAAAATATTACATTACTAGTGTATATATTATAATTTTTATACTGCATGAATTTACATTTTTTTTAGGGAATTGACTAACAAATTAAAAGTGTTTTTTAATGCATCCCTAAGATAATTTCTAGTAAAAAAAATCTATTATCGATGCCTTAATTAAAGTATGCAAGGCTCAAAACAAAATAACTTTAATGGTCATAATTTTGTGTGGTTCTATATGAACTAAACAGATATAAAATAATTTACCATATAAATAAATATAAAGCTACACTTAACTAAACAGTGCTTTTATTATTCGTATGTAAAGTGATCGAATAATTAAAAAAAGTTGTAAAAATTATGTATAAAACAAAGTACAGGTCATTTCCAGGTCTAAATCAAATTATTGTCAATGGAATATTCATGCCTACGTAATAAAAGCAATATATCAGCATTGTTGCATTGAAAAATAAATTGGAATCACCCATAAAAGTGCTAACAAAGGAGGCGTGGTATTTTTCATAGCCATGCCCCCATCTATTTAACAATATTATTGTGAATAACAATATATTAGTTTCATTCATTTGGCTGATTATAAACTCATCACGTCAAGTATATTAAATTTGAAAATAACAAAACACATATTGCATTCAGTATTTAAAAATACAAATATAGAAAGGGGAACTTAAAATGGTTAGTTAAAACTTGTGATTTATAATCAATTAATTTTAAATTAGAGAGAAGCACTTTTGATAATTGATTGATAAATAAAGAACGAAGTTGAGTGTTGAAATTTGCTAGAACATCTAGGGAAGTCTATTGTGATAAAGGAAATGCTTTACAATGCTATACAACAACTTAAATTATTGTGCTACATAAAGTGCTTGCTACATATATCTCCAGAGTTAAATCTTCACGTTTTTTTTTTTTTGACAAAATCAAAGTATAGATATATTAAGAATAATATAAAACCAACCTTTATCAACGAAAAACAAGAGAGTATACATACACAGCAATATGTATTAGCATTATTCTTATGTTTTTATAACTCCATGTAATCATCATTAAAATGGGAAAAGAAATAAGCTCAAATCCGACCTGTATTAGGAAAGTGACGCCCATTTCTACCTAACACATCAGTGTCATTGGACTCCCAGCTTACAAGTGGAAAATGGGCCATGCTGAAGGATTGAATATTTTGCGTGTCTCATTTGCTTTCATGCGTTCTCAAAAACATGCACTCTTCCATGATAAGGGTTAGACGCAGCAATAAATGAGAAGCTGTCTCGTTGAGAGAACCAAAGTTCAATTCAAGCCCTAAGAAAGAAAGGTCATTGTTACCAGGACATGCAGCCGCCAAAACGATAAATTTAGACTCTTCACAATTTCACACCCCTCAACAGGTAAGCACTGAAGAAAAAAAGTTAAATGCAAGCAATATCTCCTATTGTAGGTGCAAACTGCAAAACACGCACATTAATTTCCCAAGCTTTGTCAATATACAAAAAATAGTGTTAAATGTAAGGTACTATGGTTACAAAACAAAATTTCGGAACTGAAACGGGTTTTATTGTTGATTCAGAGCAGCCGCTATCTTTTTCTGGAGGAGCTCCACTCCTAAACGTGGGGACAATCGCGGTAAAGCCACCTGGAAAACAGGACAAACTTCACATCAGATGACAGATACAGAATCACTTCCTCTATAACTCTTACTTTATTTATTTGGTGGTCATAGGCATTTCAAGAAAGGGTAAAGAAATCCTAGAACCAATTCTTATATGCTAAAACTTGCAAATGGCAATTAGAGCAGCGTGCCACACAAGCTGCAAAAGTACTGCGTGGCAAACCATATGGGAGGAGTATTGATTAGTTAAATGAAACTAAACAGGGAGAACAAACCAGAATCAAACACTTGGACTTCGAGCATAAGTTCAGAAAACTAGTATCTAAAAACTTCTAATGAACTGGTTTTGTTCCATGAACTTCATCTTCATAAAGATGGCTGACCAAAATGCTATTTTACATCGAAATGAGAAAAGACAAACTTATATGGTACATCTTCAGACTTAAGGCCAACATTTAACTTGGGCCAATAAGTGGCTGGGCCAGCACCAAGGATAAGAGTAAAACTTCTTGCACCTCCAAATTTTGCTCCTGGCGCCCCGCCCCCATTACATTAAGGAGTCTCCAATCCCTAATGTAATAATGTCCAATCCGTAATGTAAATTACACTACGGATTGAACATTCCTTAATGTAATGGAGCACCAAGGAGGTGCAGGAAGCAACACTCCAATGATAATGGTCCTAGTTCAGTTAGGATATTATTTTTGGTTGGGATGAACGAATGACCCCCAAACCGTACGTCCTCCTTTGATAAGGCAACGCCTAAAATGATCTGTGTACAATGGATCTCTCTGAAAATGAATGCGGCAATAACTCATTCTTCACAATGGCCAATCTAACCGAACGCAAACGGACACAATACAACCTTACAACCGAAATTGTGGACCAAAAAACACCTTACAGCCGATTTAATCCTCATATCATGAAAATGCGGCTTATTTGTAACAAGCTTAAAGTATAATTTACTCATTATATTTTTAAAGGGGCTTATTTGTAACAAGCTTAAAGTATAGCAAGCTTTAGCTTGAGGTTGAAGGGGTGTTAAAATATATGAAAAACATCCAACAATGTCTGGATTATATCTTTAGAGTATCTTAGATTATGTTTTAGCCTCTGACCACCCAATAGTTACGTCCAAATGATGTGCAAACACTAATATTAGTGGAGACTGGAGAGGAGAAATCTGACCAAAATGGAAAAACTTGAACAACTAAGTACTACAATAAAAAACATGGCATAATAGTGAAAATTGGGGAAAAAATGAGCTTAATAGGGAGTCAAGCAACAATGCTAACCAATTGGACACAATGATTACTCAAATGAAAAGTTATAAGATTGTAGTGCTTAACAACAAGCTGAGTCCAAATCAGAGGGCCGCATCTTATAGCGAGAAAGCAAGGATGAAGAATAGTGATATCGAATTCAAAAAAGCACTGCCAGCAAAAGCATCCATCAAAGGATGCTATTTCAAACACCAGGAGAACTCTTTGTCCTATGCTACTGATTGCCGGTTTGCCTACAACTACAAGCATCAAACTTTAACTATTGAAAGATATTTTAAGAAAACTAAGGAATAACTAACTAAGTAGCGGTTGGTCACACACTTCTGCAAAGAAACATAAGTCCCAGCTAAATCACAATTCAAAGAAATTAGGCACTTGCCTACCTTGTAAGTTGTAAAACTTCACCAATGAAAAACATATGCATTTCATCCTAAGGCCCTCAAGGCAAAAACTACCCCAAAACAATTTCATTTTGTACTTCCACCCATACCAAAGCGAGAATCCTCCACTGTGTTTAATTATAGAACTTCGAAGTGATCAATGAAACAGAGTAGTGTGACGGAACAAACCTCGGTGCCATCGGAAAGCACTTTGGCCAACACAGGTATCTCATATTGGTAAGCGTTTTCCCACTCAGGATTGGTAGTTATATCCCTTATCTGACAAAACAAAAACCAAACATCAAATAAAAAAAAAAGCTCGTACTCAAATCATAGAAACGCTTACAAGGTACGAGAGAGAAAGAGAGATGCCTGCAAATCAACGTCGTGAAGTGAATCGGTGCCAGAGAGTAAGAATGCAGCATGAAGCTTCTCTTTGAGGCCATCGCACAAACAGCAACCGGGTTTAGAGTAGAGGACGAGCTTTCTAGAAGGTGCAGCAGATGAAGAAGAAGAGAAGGGTCTGAATTTGAAAACCTTTTGTCCTCTTAACAACAAAAGTGGCGAGGAAGGCCCTGCCACTGCAAACGCTCCCAAAGCACTTCCGACCACCATGCTTCTCCACACAAGTACAACAATCCTCACACTGACTTTTCTATCACCTTAAACCCAAGCTGTTCAATGGGCTGGGATTTGCTCATTTCCCAAGCCCAATAAATTTTCTTTTGGGCTTCTTAGTTAGAATTTCAACCCTGAAATGGGTCACTTGGTTAATCCTAGAAGATCCTCTTTAACTTGACTTGTATTAATTATGTTTTGACATGACTTTTGTAGTTGTATTAATTTTGTCAAAATTACTGTACTCGTGAAGTCATCATCGCCTAGATCAACATTTTTTTTCATCAGCTAAACTTATTTTTAACTAGCAAGATTTTATTTTATTTTTCGTCATTAAATTGCATGATTTTCAAGTGTCACTAGTATGCATTATTGGTTTGACCGAACATGTCGATTCAACAGTAATTCTGGGAACAGACCTCCAATATGATTCACCTCAATGCTTGGTAAATTTCTATCCGAACTTATTAGTATTCTATAGAATAATTCTAATATTAGTATATTCAAATACTTTTCTAAAAATATTTAGACTTTGTACTAATTATCGTTTTCATAGTTAGATCGGATTAAGCTGCTAAAAAAATCAGGTTGAATTTGTTAAAAAAACACATTACATTAATTAAGGTGACATAATGATAAAGCTAGTATTAACTATTAAGTGACATGACTTTTTCATCTTATTAAAAAAATGAGAAACTGCTAGTATAATATAAAGAGGAATATAATAAACAAATACATTAAGGTTAACTCGCAGTGGTATATAATAAACTTTTATACTAGTAACTACATCTTTTTTTTAAGAGAACTAGTAACTGCATCTTAGTAGTACAAGTAACACTTCATTCGTATAAAAGTTCACTTATTTTCATACAATTAAAAAAATCTTTAACTTAGTGCAATTTATACATCAAACATTTGTGCACAAACATAAGGTTAATCCACAGCTCTATACATATATTGTTTCATCTCATCAATAGCATAAGCGTTAAACATTTTCCTAAATTAATGTAGTCTATCCCTTCTTCAAAAACAGGGCATATCAGTCCCTTTCACAGGAAATAATTTGCAACAAATATTTTGAACTGTGAATGCTTTTTCCAAGTGATATAATGACGAAGGAATTCATAGATATAGTAGATGCTCAATAATCAAAACCAGTCACCATCATTCCATTACCTCCAGGAACGAACCAAACTCTCCAATTTCTGCATAGCCCTTGCAGGGGCAAACCACAAACCCCAATGACACATGAAAGGATCCACAAGAAGAAAAACTATACAATGTTGGAGTCATCTCTAAAACTTGAGAAAACAATTTGGTGTGGGTAGGTTTCATAAGAAAGCAATATCTATATGAGCTTCTTCTTCCGAAAGAATCGTTTCAGATACCACAGCTGCAACCCTGAAACCAAAATGCAGATGCCAAGCGAAAAGATACTGAACCAAGCGACTCTAGCATTCGTTGTTTCACTAACTTCCCTCATCTCTGCTTCCCTGTAGCAATGTCCAAGAAAAGGGAAAAGGGAGTTTTGAAATGTAGTAATCAACATAATGAACGATTTGCAATAATTTTACAGGAGTTCTTTCTCAGCCACCCTTCACCATCATTGTTACATAGTGAGGTACTTCAAAGAACCTAATTCATAAAGGCCTCATAACAAAAAGATTGCATCCTATTAAATAAAACTGAAATCAAGCAGCATAATGAACACATGAGCTAGATTTACCTATTCTTCAAATAAATTAGGTTGTCCCGGATGGCTTCCACAGCCCCTTCAAGTTTCCTTAGCTCAAGTTCAACACCCTAAAACCAATTCCCAAAAGGAATATGTATACCATTAAACACTAGGCACAAAAAAAAACATTTATAGATATTGCAAAGGCAATCAATGATGAGTTTAATTGTATGTCATATTTATATAAATTATACCATCAACCAATCAGAAATTATGATAAACATGACATTTAAAATAGTTAATGTAAAATCTAACAAACTTGTCATATATAGTAATCTTGAATTAATTTATTACTTCTATCTTGTCTTTTCTTGCTACGGAGTCCCAATCTTTGGCATGGATTCCAGTTTTCCATTCAAGGCTGATTGTGGTCTCTCCACCACCTTCTTGATGTTTGTTATCCACCCAAAAGCATGCCACGTAGTTACCAGTTTCGGTAGTTGTAAATGCAAACTGACCGTGAGTAACATTTTCATTCTGGTGAAGATTATTTCCATAAGGGGATGTCACCTACGAAAAAAAAAAGAAGAAAAAAAGAGCAATTATATAAAACGAGTTGGTCAATACTTGTACTTTGAGAGTTTGAGTCAATTAAAACCTTATTTCACAATATTCGGGTTCAAGAACAAGGAAGAAATCTACAAATCTAGTCTAGCCCCAAATCTGAGAAGGATCTACAACTGGGCATGTGAATAGCAACAAATCAGAATCAGAAAATTCAATAAAAAAGACTTCTTTTTTATATACCTTGGCAGAAATAGTTTGAAGTTGGTGACCCTGGACATCATCGGCTACAACATAGTAATCTGCTAAAACGACGACGTGTGTCTGGATTTCCTCGGACATGCACTTGGTTCCCTTGCTGGGGATGGTTAACCATAGAGCCTCGGTAAGAGTGGTGAAGCATAACAGCAAGAGCAGAGAGCTTAGGTTGATGTCCTTGGCCATTACTACTCAAGAGGGTTGTTGACCTATGAATCCAAAATCAGATACTCTAAAACTTATGAGACCAGATCTAAATTTGTCAATTACCCACGACACATTAAAGAAAGTAAATAATAAGAAAAGTAATTTTACTGTTTACTTGCAGGGGTTAATAATTTAATATTATCCAAGCGCACACAAGTGCGCGTAGAATTGGAGTAGTAGGAGTGACGCATTTCCAGAGCACGTGGCAAGCTATTCACCAATCACAATAATGACGCCCACATCTTGTTATGAAATGTGGCATTAACACAACCTTTAAATCACACGCTTGATTCGCGTCTGAATTCACTGGCTGTTGGATTTGGATGATCATTATAAAAAAAAAAAATATTTTGTTTTAATTTCTTTATTTTTAGTATTCAACTATTAATTTCGAAAAAAAAATAAGTACAAATATGATCATTTTTATCGTCATTAATTAAAATCAATAATCTTTTCTTAAGTCAAATGTGATTTTTTATATTTTTTAACACTTCTTAAGAATATTAACACTTTTTAATATTTGATACAATTATGAATCATGTGACGAGTGTCACATCACAGTATAAACCAAAAACAATAATTTTATTTTTTAAAATGAAATTAAATAAATAAATTTATAAACATCAAAATTAAAATATGCCTATTTGTACAAATTAAAGATATATTAAATATTGAAATAGAATTATCAGATCTTCATTGTTTGTTTGAGAGGGTAAATATTTTTTTTAAAAAAAGAGTCTTTTAGTGTGTCTCACGTTAAAAACAATTGCCCCCAAAGTGTCATGAATCAAGGAAAAATGGGTTGCGAGTTAAATTTAAATTTTAATTAATATAAAAATTATAAATTTATTTATTTATTTTTCTGTCCATACCAACAAATGAAAAAAAAAATCTCACTTTTCTCTTTCTTATTTATATTCTTTTATGAGAGAAAAGTGGAAATTTATTCATAAAAAAATCATAATGTTTTACATCATAAGCAACTTAAGATGATATTTGGTTTAAAGGAATGAATGTAAGTTATAATTGAATTAAGATGATTCAGAGATAATGTTGTGAGATAGGTATTTGTTAGAGATTAATTAGAAATGTAGTTTTTTGAAAAAAATGTAGGTCTCTTAAAGTAAAACTTTCACTTCTAAAATGATATGAAATGAGGTAAAAGTAGAAAGAGGAGAAATTGTATGTGATGTTGTAAAATAGATTATCTTTTTATCCATTTTTTTCTTTCTTTATCTATTAAATTACTTTAATTTAAATCTTTCATTCATTTTACACTTTCTTTCATTTCTATTAAATTATTTTACTTTAAAATCATACAATTAATTTTTTTTTGTCTTACTTTTTATTCAATTACTCTCTCTTATCAAGAAGGAAACTCATTATATTTGTGATTTTTAATAAATTTATGTCACCATTGAAAAAATACTAAGGATTTATTATTTTTTAGTTCTTAAACTTTTTCATATTTTTTATTTTTGATTCTTCATTTTTTTAATTTCTTGATTTTTTTTCATTCTTAATTTTAGTTTTCTAAGGAAACTAAAAATAAATTAAGAGACTAAAAGTAAAAATAAATAAATAAAACTTAGAGACTAAAAACAAAATTAAAAAAATATAGTAAATCCAAATATACAAAAGAGAATGTTAAAAAGAATATTACTAGCATTCTCTTGTGTGTGAAATGAAAAGTAAGTATATATTTACTTTCACTTCAAATTTGAAATTAATTAAATTCATTTAGTAGTTCAATTTAAATCAAATAAATTTTCTCACTCTCACTTTTCTAAATTAGCAACCTTCTCAGTTCTTACTTGAAAAAATCCACGTTTCTTCTGCTCAATGCTGATAGCGTACCATTTTCTATATGTATATAATTGTAAAATATATCTTTAGTCCAAGATTAATTTCTTTGAATTCAAAGATATGAAAGCACTAAAAGATGAGTTATCTCTTTCCAATTAAGTTTTTTTCAAATGCAATAGTGTTTGAAATTTTGTTGAAAAATAATAAATAATGTTTATAATATTATAACTATTAATTTCTAAAAATCATATCCAAAACCTGTGGAATCAAAGACACTAGTAGTGTATAGTGTACTGCTTATAGTACCTCCATAGCTCCATCCTATTTCTCAATGCACGTTCAACATCAATCTCACTCTCAGATTCCAAACACATCCTCGTCTCAAATTCATGCAAGCATGGCAGTACTAGGTAGCCCCTAGGGTGGGTGTGAGGTCATTGGTGGAGAGTACTATTTTGTGCCAACTGCCAAGCGATATCCAATCTAAAAATTGGTCCTACAAATCACAATTCTTTCTGGCTGAATTATTTAGTATGTCCTTTTTCATGGGTGTCTTCGTCTGTGAAAAGGGTACGGATATGGTCCTATAG
Organism: Glycine max; assembly: GCF_000004515.6. Lineage (NCBI taxonomy): Eukaryota > Viridiplantae > Streptophyta > Magnoliopsida > Fabales > Fabaceae > Glycine > Glycine max. Next base: position 8,985,606 of record NC_038242.2, on the reverse strand, counting down.
TTGGTACGGGCCAGTAAGGACAGACTAGGGTACAGATGTAGTACCTTATCAAAATGGCTCAACCATGCATGCATCTACTACATTTTATGGTCTAGTAGTTCGGCAGCATGCCACCTACACTACTGTATTTCCGTAATTTATATTGGAAGCTCAACTAAGAATAGATATCTGTAGGCCAATATGTCTTGTATCCGTAAAAAAAGATGATATAGTCATTTAAGTTAAAAGACTCGTATATTAATTAAAATAGTGTGATGATCCTTGCCCCTAGTGTAATTTTCTCCCAAGAGGTTCATGTCCATTACAAATTACAGAGTATATTTCATATTTCATTAACCTTTATCATTAATGTTATTTCAGGTGTGACAGGAGATCAAGATTTTTTTTGCCTTTCAGTATTGTAGTATTGACCTGTTATTTTGAAATACAGCGAACTTATTACAACAACAACGCCTTATCCCACTAGGTGGGGTCGGCTACATGAATCAACTTTCGCCATAATGTTCTATCAAGTACCATACTTCTATCCAAATCATTAAGTTCGAGATCCTTTTTGATAACCTCACTTATAGTCTTTTTGGGTCTTCCTCTGCCTCGAATTGTTTGTCTTCTCTCCATCTGGTCTACTCTCCTCACTACAGAGCCTACCGGTCTTCTCTCTACATGCCCAAACCACCTAAGTCTATTTTCCACCATCTTCTCTACGATAGGCGCTACTCCAACCCTCTCTCTAATAGCTTCGTTTCTAATTTTATCCTGTCGAGTCTTACCACACATCCACCGCAACATCCTCATCTCCGCTACACCTACTTTATTCTCATGTTGGCTCTTGACCGCCCAACATTCTGTTCCGTACAAAATCGTCGGTCTTACCGCAGTCCGATAAAACTTTCCCTTTAGCTTGATCGGTACCTTTGCATCACATAACACCCCCGATGCTTTTCTCCATTTCATTCATCCTGCTTGAATGCGATGATTCACATCCCCTTCAATTTCTCCATCATCCTGTATTACAGATCCAAGATATTTAAACCGTGTGACTTGAGGGATAATATGGTCTCCTATTTTCACCTCTGAGTTAGAAACCCTCCTTCTTTTGTTGAACTTACATTCCATATACTCTGATTTGCTTCTGCTTAGGCGAAAACCATGTGTTTCTAGAGCTCGTCTCCAAGTTTCCAACCTCTCATTCAACTCCTCCCTTGACTCTCCAAGGAGGACTATGTCATCTGCAAAAAGCATGCATCTCGGCGCTATCTCTTGGATTTGTTCCGTGAGGACATCCAGAATTAAGGTAAAAAGGTAGGGGCTAAGGGTTGACCCTTGATGCAAACCAATTGTGATGGGAAAATCGTCTGACTCTCCACCCTGTGTCCTAACACTAGTCGATACCCTATCATACATATCTTGGATAGCTCGAATATATGCAACCCTAACCCTTTTCTTCTCTAGAGCTTTCCACAAAATCTCTCTAAGCACTCTATCATACGCTTCCTCCAAGTCAATAAAAATCAAGTGCAAGTCTTGTTGGTCCATGCGATATTGCTCCATCACCCGCCGTAATAAATAGATCGCTTCCATGGTCGACCTTCCCGGCATGAAACCAAATTGATTCTCAGTAACTTGAGTCTCCTTTCTTAATCTCCGTTCGATCACTCTTTCCCATAATTTCATGGTATGACTCATGAGCTTGATTCCCCTATAATTTGCACAATTTTGTATATCCCCCTTGTTCTTATAGATTGGCACTAACGTGCTTTTCCTCCATTCCTCCGGCATGCGTTTTGACCTCATAATTTCATTAAAGAGTTTGGTGAGCCACTCAAGACCTCTATCTCCAAGAGTTTTCCATACTTCAATAGGTATGTTGTCTGGCCCCACCGCCTTACCGTTACTCATTCTTTTCAACGCTTCATTTACTTCCTGTTTCTGAATCCGACGATAGTACTTATAGTTCCGGTCCTCTTCTCTTGTGTCTAGACTGCTAGAGTCATATCCATATCCATCATTAAATAAGTTGTGGAAATACGCCTTCCACCTTTCCTTGATATCTTTTTCATGCACTAAGACTTTGCCTTCTTCATCCTTAACACACTTTACTTGATCCAAATCTCTAGTCTTCCTCTCTTTACCCTTAGCAAGCCTATATATAGATCTTTCTCCGTCCCTGGTTCCTAGAGCTTGGTATAGTCCGTCAAAAGCTTGGGCTCTTGCCTCACTCACCGCCTTTTTGGTTTCATTTCTAGCTATCTTATACTTATCCCAAGTTTCAGAATTTCTACACCTAGACCACTCCTTGAAACACTCATTTTTCACTCTAATTTTGCTCTGAACACTTTCATTCCACCACCACGATTCTTTACCCCTAGGTCCAAAACCTCTAGATTCACCCAACGTCTCTTTAGCCACTTTAATAATCTCTTGTGACATCTTGTTCCACATATCATTTGCACTTCCTTGTGATTGTCCACACCATCCCTCCCATATCTTTTGTTGGAAGATTCCTTGTTTCTCACCCTTCAAGTGCCACCATTTGATCCTTGGTGCTACCATAGGACTTCTTCTCTTTGCCCTATCTCTAATTCTTACGTGCACAGCAAACTTATTAAATTGAAAAAAATTGTATACGCCTTAATTTGTTTGGATCAAATTGGTCCCTTTTTAAACCTTCTTAAGACAAATTAAGTTGATGATGCTTACCAACTGAATATACAATCGAAACATAAATGCAGTTTCATTGTAAACTATTCACGGACTTATTAGCATAATTATATGTGCTATATATCACACTGAACTGAACTTTAAACATATAGCTATTTGTTTTTAATTAATGAAAAAGGCACACGAGGTCTTGTAAACTACCATTCAAGCTCATTATAATAACTAATTACCAACTGAACTCACTCAAGGAGCTTTTAATTCCTTATTTTTAATCTCTTTTATTTTCAATATTATTTTTATAGAATCAAACCCATTAAATAATGAATAACGGCCATCTTCACTTTTTTTCTGAGAATGATTATGTGCACAACCTCCTGCATGCGCACAAAGTTATTAGTTAAAATCTTTTGATCGAACTATGCGAAAACATTCATCACACTTTACTTAAAACCAACTATATATGATATTCATACATATATATACACCTGCATTGTCATTTTAACTCTCTCTCTCTCTCTCTCTCTATAATATATATATATATATATATATATATATATATATATATGTATATATATGAAATATTAATTCATTATACCTTTTACTTTCTCTTTTCCTTCTTTTTTTCTCCTTCCTAACATTCCATTCCCTCGGCCTCTTATATATAATACCAAAAATTGAGGTATTCAAATAGAATTAATCTTGATAAGTTGTGCTCATTGAACCAAATTAAAGACTTTATAACAGTAATCAGTTATTTTTAGCATAAACTATCAATTTGGACTCTTAAATATTATCTTTTCTCCTAAAAATTTTTCAAAGTCATAAAATATATGTATCCCCACATTACCAAAAAATAATAAAATATATAAGCAGTCTCTCTAAATTATTAAATGTCCATCGATTTGGGGGTGCGGGGATGAAGTAAAAATTTTAAAATAAAAAAATCTATATTTTAACATTCTAAAAAAACACAACCCTTTAAAAATGATCTTAAAGTGGTGCTAATATAGAAAGTATAAAGTTATAAGTTATTTCGTTCTATCATTTTTTCATACAATATAATGAATTTCTATTTCATTCCATTATAAAATATTCAAACAAATATTTTTAATCTATTTCATTTTAATCCATTATGCTTCATTATGTTCTGATTCACTTCACTCTATTCTTTATCATCAATTCAGACAACTCTTAAGCACTATTTAAGGGAAATAATAGTGCTTTAGAGATGAAATTAATGGTTTAATTTATTCTTCATTTTATAAGTTCACATAAGCTTCTAATCAATATAAAAAGACTACAAAATATATTATCAACATAAATATTATTAATTATTTTATGACTAATAATAATAATAAATAACTATTATGTATTAAACAAGCTAATTGACCATGCGTAACAGAATTTTTGAATAGGCTGATCCACATGCTGGCATGACCAAACAAAATTTTGAGGTAACTCAAGGCTTATTTTCTTTTCTTTTAATTAAATCAAAAGCTTTATTTTTTTTAACCTGACCATTTTAATAGATAGTTCTGAACAGTCTTTCGGAGTCTTACGTTCATTTCTATCTATTACTCCACGTTCCAAATTTCGGAATTTAAGTATTGGTAAATTAAGACGTATATCATGATCATGTTCACACATATAATTGGTTGGTAGCAATAAGTAAACCAAATTCGAGAAGGTCCAGCTAATCCAATGGATAAAACCCATTTGCAAATGAAGTTTCCTTCAAACATCCAACAACCAGAGCCTCCTCTTCTCAGAATATTTGAGCACAAAATTCTAAATCAAATTGTGCGTGGCAAGAGCATGTGCGCATCATTAATATGAAATAAATAGCATGTCAAAGACCGTACTCTTAGCTGCCACGCCCAATTATAAATCGATTACCAAGCTATTTTCTTGGGTTGTTGATTTAAAAAATGTCCTTGTGTTCATTGAGAGAGCTAAATGTCTTGAATATTAATCTATATTCTGTGTGTTCTCTCTACAAGTCCCAAGTATGTAACAGGGGAAGGAAGCAGGAAAGGAGGAGAGGACACGTACGGATTGACGACACTATTCTCTTCAGACATGCATTATCATTGGGGAGTGCAATTGTTACTACTAATTTGTTATTACTTTTAATCAATTTGACTCTCATTAATTGTTTTGTTCACTCTCAATTCGAAATAAAGGCACTGGCACACCCATTTCTAAGTTTATAGTATATCTGATTATATCGTACCTAATGATTCACTACTAGAAAAGTGGGATTTTACGACAGCCATTTTACGTCGGTTGATGAAAACCGGGTTAGAAAGAATATAATGGCATTTTAATAAATAAATGCAACACCTCTACTACGGTTTTCGGAAACCATGTTAAAAAAAAGCGCAGTTAATACTTGAAACCATGTTAAAAAGGCTGCTCATCTAACTTGGTTTTGACTTTTGAGATAGTAGTTTGAACAAATAATAAAACAATTCATGTACATCTCTCTATATTTGATATTTTTTTTTTAATCTGGGATTCTTACTTTGTAATCCTTATTCCTTGCACATTGGAAGATCATTGCAAGCGGACAATAACAAAACCTTTGCTGTAAAGCTGACAAAACTCACGCTCATGTTTACCTACTGCATAAACATGAAATAAAAAAGTTAAAATATACTTATGTATTCAAATGCTAATGAGATATTTACATATTCAGCTCATGCATAGAGATTATCGATATATTTCCTACATGAGGACTGAATTTTATAATATTTTTGAACCCGTGAAATTCAACTTTGACCCAAGTTAGAAAGAGTCACTTGTTCCTAAAAAGCGCTTTCTTTTCCTCACATATCCTCCAGCATGTGAGCTGAGCTGGCATTTTCTCAAAGTAAAAATCAAACACTTGGCCTTTGTGTTGGAAAAATTATTCTGCAATTCAAGAGTATTATGTGTTTATGATTCACACTGATCTCTATAACATGTAATCAAAATTTTCAATTTATAAAAAAAAGTTAATAAGATTGTGTTACACAAGATTGACTAAACCTATGAACACCTAATGCATTTTTTACCATATTTTTTTTGAAGCAACAAATACTCAAATAGTTGTTTTTCTACCACGAAACCAAACACACTAGCAGTGTTCTTGAACCATTTCGCTTTTTGGGTTTTATATTTCTCGCATAAGCCATAAGTGATGCTGGATTAATTGTTAGATTAGATATGTTTGATAAGATTAAATTACATTGCTTGCAATCATATGATAAAAGTTAGAAAAATAAGAGTAAAAGTATAGATAAGGATGGCAATACTCAAAAGTGTATATAAAAAAAAAAAAAAAACAAGTAGGGAGGATAAAGGAGTGCAAAAGTCAAGTTATGCAGGCGTTGCGTTAGCATAATCATGTTAAGTAAGCATCGTTAGAATACCGTTGAGGTGTGTGAGGCTAGCTTTGATTTAATTATTAGTATATTGTTCCGTAGTTTAGAGAGAGAAAAGGATAACAGACATAAGCCACAGTTGATGAGGAAAGGAGGGTCCATGACGCGGTTTTGCAGCTGAGTACAGAGAAGCAACAGCTGTTCGATTGCATATGCAAATGGGCTTCACTATTGAACTGCGCGTCGAGTGTTGTGCACATAAATATTTTACCTTGCAAAACTTTTTGTGCATTACAGCTTCAGTTCAAAATCCTTGTCAAGCATCAGCACCTGGAAGCTACGTCTTAACTTTGAGGGAATCCAATGTGTTCCTCTCGATCTCTACATACAATTTTAGTGTAAAAAAATAAAAGCAATACTATAAGATAACATACAATAGCATATAAACCATATTGCTTTCTTGAAATAGTTACAACTTAAGATGACATATAATAATATGAAGCATATTTTTTCCATTCGAAACTTTTATATATGACAAAATTATGTAATAGACAAAGAAAGTTTTGTTAAAAATGAGCACAACTTTTTAGGGAAATTTCGCAGGGTCTATTCCCCTGAAATGTTAATGTGCACGTCAATGGGTGAAAATTTTTACTACACTGTTTGCAAAGATACAATTTTGCCCTTTCTTTTGGAGTTCAATCTAAGATTTAATAAATTGGGTGTCATCAGGGAAAGATGAAGACTTATTCCAAAGTCAGACCTAAAACAGACAGGAAGATTAATGTACTTTATTTTCCTATTTCTGATTGGTCCATAGCATTCGAGTTTAATGCATCTATATATGGATTGCACACTTCAATTATAAGTCGTGGCGTTTGAAATTTTTTTCATCACTTGTCCTTAGTCATTTGAGTTGTATTAACCACCCTGCAAAGTTATAATCTAAAAAGTCCTATAAGATTATTTTGTACCGCCGTAGAATTTGACATTGAGCATCCAGAAACTAGCATTCTGCTAGGACTAAATCAAAACTCTTCCGAAAGAAAATTAATATTTAATGCACTAGGAAGCAAGCTCATACACGGCAAGTAGTCAAAATGTGTTGAAAGAACAAGCCAGATATATCTTTTGGTGCTAAATAGTAATTAGGTCAGTTAGATTAGTGAAGCAGAAGAGTTAATTTGATTCTTCTAGCCAAAAAGTGGATGATATGTAGCATGATTACTACATATGGTCACAATTTAGTATTACACTGTGAGTTTAGTTCAGTTTAGAGATATAATAATTTGTTGTTATATTTTTTAGAGAGTTCAGAAAATTAACTATTTCTCAAGAAAAAAAGGTTACCAATTACTAAACATGTAATTGGTGAACAACTTAGTTTGTTAAGATAAAAGCTTAACATATGGTAAGTGACATAAGTATATATTTTACACTTATGAAGGAAGCTTCAGTAAGAAAGGACAGAAAAGTCATTTTAAGAACTAAGTTGTCTTTATTAAATTGAAATAAACTAAAAACCATCGGGGACCAATGTTGGTATCTTGACTACCGAGGATTTGCTAGTTGCTACCTTGAGATGCAAGCCTCTGTATGGCTCTCTCTATAAATAGTGGATCTCTCTTCTTCCCCCATATTCACTTCTGATTTGATTCTTTTCCCCACTTTCAGAACATCAACAAAGTAGAGAGAGAGAACCAAAAAAAAAAAACTACTACTCAACAAAAAGAGCTAGAGAGAAGATACCCCTTAAATCCTAATTTCTACCTCAAAGAAAGTACTCTTCAAACATTTTGTATTCACTGAAGAAGGATCTTTGCACTTGCACCTGCAGCCATCTACCATGGTTAAGTCAGAACACAAGATCAAAACCGAACCATCATCAAAGGCAATGCGGTTATCTTCACCCTCATCATCAACATCAGATTGCAAGAAGAAGAAGTACAAGGGAGTGAGAATGAGGAGCTGGGGATCATGGGTTTCTGAGATTAGAGCACCAAATCAGAAAACAAGAATATGGTTAGGCTCTTATTCAACCCCAGAAGCTGCAGCTAGAGCCTATGATGCTGCACTTCTATGCCTTAAAGGCTCCTCAGCAAATCTCAATTTCCCTTTAAGCTCTTCACAACAATACATTCCTGGAGATGCTGTCATGTCCCCCAAATCAATCCAAAGAGTTGCTGCGGCCGCCGCAAATAGTTTCATCGACAATGCCACCACTCCCCCTTCCCCACCTCCGGCTTCGACCCCATCATCATCATCATTGGCCTCATCCCCCTCATTGGTTTCTTCTCCCTCGGATCAAATCGATGACGACGCCTTGCTGATATCGTCTTTCCAAGCCTACACTAGTTGTGGTCAAGCAAATCAATCAATGGCTGTGAATGTGATGGAGCCTTGGTACACCTTTGGTGATGGTCTTCAATCCCCCAAGTATGCTGATCAGATGCTAAGTGGTGATTTCTTCCATGTCGATTCTTCCCATCTGCTTGATGATCTATACGAAGAAAGTGACATTCGTTTGTGGAGCTTCTGCTGAGAAAAAAAATCAATTCAAGCCACCTACAATATTTCTTCTTTTCTCAAAAATTCAATTCGTTTGTCTTCAGTGGTATAGCTTGAAGATGTTACTGACTGTGACCAAATTAAAATTTGTATACCCTATGCTACATAAATGGTGCATTTTAGATGAAATTCATATAGAGATAAGACAATTTTCGGCCTCTCATGTGAATTTCTAAGAGTTTGAAATTATGTATCATCGATACAAATCTTGGTATGTCAATGTCATGAATGGTTTCCCATGTGTCACAGAATATAAGGGAGAAAAAAAAATGTAGTCACCAAAATCCTTAGGTATAAGCAATTCGTTTCACTGTTTTTGGAATGTAACTATGGGAGGAGACTTTTGCTATTGTGAGTATCTTTGGAAGGCCTTTGTTGCATGGGAAGGTATCAGAGATGCTTATTTCCAATTCAGTGAGAATAGGGAACCATGTACAGAGCGTGGTAACTTGAAACCATTGGAAAAATTGCATCTTTTCTAAGCCTTGTCTGCTCTCCCGCGTGCCCAAAGAACAAAGAGTGTTCCCTTGTTTTGATGTTTAAGTTTGGTATTTTATACCCTATTCTATTCTTCTTTTAGATGGAAATAAATCCTGGTTAATTTTCATTTTATGCATAGTGCATAGTGATCGGTTTTGTACTGCCCCGGAGCTGAAACCCTTTCCCTCCCTCAGTTTTGGGTTAGATTTTGGTAATGCTTTTAATTAATTGAGTTGGTAGAGGCAAAAAAAGATTAATAATAATGTAATTGAACATGAAAGATGATTTGATTGTATGATGATTACTTTAAAAAAAAATTGTTCTTTAATTGGGCCAACTTTGTTTGCCTTTTGTAGCATATGATATCTAACGAAAAAGAAAATTTATAGTCATGTGATGCAAGCAATTCTTTCTTTTGCATTTCATGCTAGTGTAACGTGTTAGGAATATTATATGCAAGATCGTATTCTTTACACAATAAGAAGGCTAGACAAACTTTGACACTTTTTTTTGCCAACTTTTGAACCTCATCATGTGTCTGAGCCGATTCAGCAAACATGACCTGTCCTATTGTGAAATGGGCGAAGGCATGGGATGCCATTCTCTCTTGTTCTTTTTACATTGCATCTAATTAAACAAGTCTCAATGCTCAACATGGACACAAAGTGACTTCCACGGGCTATGTATGCTTTTTCTCACCATGGAAGAAATTAAGCTTTTGTTTTTGGTATTACTTGTTCACATATACGTAGGAAGGGGAAGGATATATAGGGGATCTTCCCTTTCCTTTGACACCTTTGTTTTTCTCCATGTACATGTTCTTGGGCCTACATAGCATTATGTCCCTAAGGCATCGATTTAATTTAGCTTATTCTCAATTTTATGCACATGAAAATGATATAACTAAATGACAATTTAAATGTTGCGTTTTGAGACACAGCACGTGAGTGTCCTTTTGGTCATCAGCATGTGAGCTCAATGTGTCAATCAAACAAGGTTATAATATATTTTGTAAACTATTGGTGTTTTGTTTGATATTAACAAGCGACCCAATCAAATTTGTTGTAATTTTTTTTTTCTTTTACCACTTAGTTCCTTTGAAATTATGTTATGTTAATAGTTTACTTGTAAGTAAACCATTTTGTTCTCGTAGAAGTAACACTAACAGGTACTATAGAATTCGACAAGGCCATAATTGTTAGGCTTGTCATTACTAATTTTAGCTATGACATGTTTCAGTGACATTATGTATAGTGATTGAAGTATAAACAATGGTTAGGTATTTCATGTGGGATCACTCGCTTCTCATATAATGATTGTGAGAAAGAATAATTTGCTCCCCATAAAGAAAAGGCAGGGGGTAGGAAGGTCGAGATCCAACATTAAGCATGATTTAAATGATCTATGGTTGGCCTTATTAAGACATAATTTTAGTGAATTGCTGATTAATCAAGAATCCGTGTAGATTTCAATCAAGGAAACTTTTTATTATTTGATTTTGTTTCACATGGCGCCTTTTAGAACAACTCAAACTAATGCAACTTTAGATGCAAATTATCTTGCATATAAGGAAGTGGTTTTTAACCGTGAAGCTCTCTCAACAACGACAGTACTTCTTTTCTTCGTCCACTGTCCAGCCCACAGTATTTAACTAAAAGGCAACTATTTGGTCTAAAACGTGCGAGTGAAGGTTTGAAACTATTGTCTGTTGAGTGTTGACTATGGGCATTTGGAATTCTATGAGCCCTCAGGGCTAGTTGGCACTCGGGATTACAGTTGTGCAAAGAAACTGTAATTATTACTATACCAAAAGAAGAATATTTTTTCAAGAATAAGAATTACAATAATAATTCATTTTTGAGTTTAATTTTTATTCCTTCAGTGTAAAATTTACATCGACAAATACTTTAAAAAACATAATAAATATGAATTTTGTTTATCATAAAACTTATCATAATAAGTTTTAATTAAATGACAACATAGATACATAAATTACTTACTCTAACTTTTTTTTTTATTTTTGTTTATTAAATTTTCCTTTTTGTCTCTACACTATACGTAACGCAAGTAATTATAGTTTGTCGGTTTTTCAAAAACTTCACCTCCTCCCTTCTATGACATGACTTAAATGTGAAATATGGGGTATTTTTTATGGACGGCAGTTATATTTAAAATTTCAACTCATAACAACTCTACTTCAATAAATCCATGTACTTGGTGATGAAGTTTGAGTATCTAATATCATTTTTTATCATACTAAAGAAAATTCAACAGGATTAGGACGATTATTATATTTTTCTTTTATGTAACCTAAAAAATTAGTCCTGTTTGTCAAATAATTTTTGTTCTTTATCGCATATCATTGTGCTATCAATTAATAAATTTACAGGAATAATCATAGAGATAGACTGATTCAATATCTAACATAAGTAATAAAACCAAATACAAAAAAAGTTTATTAATTTTTATAACAATTATTTAAAAATATATTAACAGTAATTTTCAATTTGTTGCAAGTATAAAAATATTTTACATTAAGGTTATAAAACTCGTTAAAACTTAGCAAAAGTTTTATTCCAAACTGAACTGATTCATGATGAATTAATATATGCGTAGATAGTGTAGAACTTAACAAATAATCTAATATGAATTAAAAAGAAATTATAGTATTGGGCAGAGCTTCTTAAAAGGGCCTTGAGATTTGTGGGTCTGGCTAAATCAGAGTACAGTTTGGAGGTAGCAGATAATATTGAGGCTTTTGCTTCGTGTACTCCTTGTTTGCTAACTGCACTTCCTAAATTTTGAATATCCCCAAATTTTCCTTCCCTTATTGTAACTTCCTTCCTATGTTATTTCTCCTTTCTTCTTCGTTGAAGAACTCTTGGGGTACAGAAGCCACATATATTTTCGGTGAAATGAGTATTTTCTTTTCAATTTGCATATAGTTTCAGATAGCTAAATCCATAAGATAAAAAAATCTCCTTCCAGAAAAAGCATTTCTAGAATGCGTTTTATTTTTCAAAAATACTTTTTCGAAAGGGGTGCCTGGTGAGGGTGAAGACAATTTGGTCTGTTTGGATCTTTTTGGTTTCCTATGGGATGCAAGAAGCAAAAATAGGGACCATGACTGCCTACAGTCTCGAAAAGCAACTACAGGGTCTTGCCAGTCACAATTTAAAGATTCAAAATCTTTCACTTATATTTTTTAAAAAATTAATTATTTAATTTGTATATTTTATTTTTAATGGTGGAGATTTCATGCAGTCACAAATCCATTTCCCAAAAAAGGGGGTACAGGAAGTAACTCCCTAATGTGGACGGGGGTCATTGAGTCGCTGATATAAAAACCAGACCCATAATACACACTGTTTTCGGGTTTCGTTTCGAAGGCAGCACCGCACTTGTTCTGCTCCGCCGCGATTGCAATCGTTTCCACTCCCGCCGCTGATGGGTTTCTCAAAGGAACAGCTTCTTGCGCGGTTAAAGGTTCGCTCTTTTCCTATTTCATCACTCTTGTTATCTATTCCCAATCACACAATGCCTCTAACGCAAACGAGACTAAGCTAATTATTGTGATATTTCTCTTTTTTAATTCACAGGAGCTTCAGGTTCCATTTTCCCAGTATGAGCATCCTGTTGTTTTGACCGTCGACGCTCAGGTATAATTCATAAGCCTTATCTTGTTCTTTTTATTTCATTATTATTTCTGATTCAATATCCATTCATTTGATTTTACCTTCAGGCTCAATATGTTGGACATTTGGGGGGTGGCCTCAGCAAGAATTTGTTTCTCAAGGTATCTTATAATTTAAGAGGATACTTAAAAAAAATCTATGTATTTTCTGTTGCTAGTTTGTTTTTAAATTGTTATGCGTATTTTGTACCGATTACTACACTTGTTTAATTCAAACAGGACAAGAAAAGCAGGTTGTATATTGTTTCTGCTTTAGCTGGTACCAAAGTAGATCTCAAAGGTATGCATGATTTTGTAAACCTTAGGAGCTTGTATCCCCTTACTTTAATGGATATTAATAGGATTTATTTGTTGCTTCAAAGCTGAGCAGTGTTATCTCAGCGGCTTGGTTTGGGAAAAGGTGGTCTCAGAATGGCACCTGAGGAGGCTTTAGGTGAAGTACTTCAGGTCAGTCTATGCCTTTTTTCTATGAATCATTTTGTTGTTGGAACCTTCATTTCTCTCTTTCACTCTTACCTTGTATAAGAAGAAGCTGTGCCCATTTAAGTGACCAAAAATCTTAAAGGCTCGTGCTCTGACATTTGTCTTGGCTTCTTAACAGTCTTTGAATTAAAGATATTTATGGTGTTTTCTTTTCAGCATGTCAATTGTTAAATTAGGCCGGTTACCTTGTTATTGCTATGCATTATATAGTGTATAAGAAAAACAATTCTTATTGAGGCATTCACTAATCACTGATTGAGTTGGTGGCAGAAATTGGTAAATCCAATTAATCTCACTCTGGTCAGTATATGCATTAGTGCTATCAATTGATATTGTCGTTACTATAAGTTTCAATTATATAATGACAATGATTACATATATTTATGCTAAGCGAGAAGTTAATAATTACAAAATTTAAGAAGAGAATCAACATTGTGTGAATTACATGGCTGAAATTGTTGTCTTACCTCGTGCTCTTGTTTTTCTTTATCTCACCAGGTACCCTTGGGTTGTGTCACTCCATTTGCACTTGTGAATGAATCAGCACGGTATGCTTATGTTCTTATTCTGTTTGCTTGGTTATGCGATATCTAATTTTTCTCTCATGGAAATGTTTGGTCACATACCCAATTTGATTTCAATACCGTTCTTTGGAGCTATTTACTGAAGGCATTTCCCTCCCTCTTTCACTATTAAGATGTTTCGCTTTAAATCCATCCTTGTAGTTGTAGCTTTCTCATTTTAGTCTTAAATCATATTCTTCTATCTTTCTTCAAGTTTTCTTATAAAGTTTCTCCATTTATTTATGGAAATCCTAATAGTTTTGGATTTAGTTGGTGCTTCTTTCCTGCCATCAAATTTAAAATGATCTTCTCTTGAATGATGAACTAAATCTGTTGAATTATTAATAATGTCTAAATCTTAGCCACACTTGATTTGTTAGTGCACTAGCTTGTTGAAGCCTTGAAGGATCTTCTAAGTTGTAGCTGTTTATGTTTTTGCTTGTTAGACTATTTTTAAACATTGTTCTGATCCACTCAGCTAATCTATTTCCAAGGAACTAATTTATTTTTATTCGATTTTGCATCATTTCCTTTCTGAAGAGATGTTTCACTGCTATTGGATCAAGGGTTCAAGTCTCAGAAGCACTGCTTCTTCCATCCACTGTCGAATGACATGTCTATATGTAAGCGAATAGACTCTTGTGAAGGAAAAAAGAACTGCTTGCACCTTTTTTACAACTCTTTTAAAGTTGATAATATTATATAGATGCATTCCTCCACATTAGGGAATTCTTTTGCTTGTATTTGTTCAACACCATGGGTCCACCAATTGATATCTGAAGTCTAAACAGGACTTCCTTTCATGCTTACTATTTGACAATTTTGGAAATTAAATATTCATGGTATTTTGTATCCAAATGATATCTTTTGGCTCATCTACGTTGATTAAGGCATTTTAGGTTCATGTCAGATCCATTATGCTTTGATGCACTGAAAACCCAGTTAATTAGAGTCTTATCCTTTACAATTGCAGCTCTAAATGCATGTGATCTTGACAAGTTTCTTAAATCAATTGGAAGAAATCCATCATACGTTGATTTGGAGGTTAGTAAATTTAAGGTACCTCTTTTTTTTTTCTTAATAAATAAAATAACAAATTCACCTATTATTTATTCATTGATGATCATCGTATGTCTGCCTTATCTCCTTGCAGACCAATCCTACAGTGGGGAAAGATCAACCCCCTGATCTAGCTGCACTAGTTCCATCTGGTTCCATAGTTTTACCCGATCAACCCCAAAAACAATCTTCTTCACAGGTTCCTAAGGATGCAAACCATGTTTCTGTGGATAATGGAGCCAATACAGTTTCAGGTAAAAAAATTTATTAACTTCACTATTCAATTTGTTCATTTATCTATTATTTGCATTGAAAGAACAGCTACTATTTGTTTTGGTCGTCTTCATTTATATGATTTGAATAGTACTCAGACTCTCTCAGAGAGTATTGCGCACCTGCACCTTGAGTTTTTTTGTTCCTTTGCATAATCGTCTCTATCTGCTTTTTCCATGCATGTATCTGAAATGCAAGCAATCTTGGGTAGTTTAAGTTATCTAAATTTGACCCCAGAAAGCTAGAGGAGAGCCAGATTTGATGATGCCACTTAACGGGATTTGATAAGAATCAGTCAAAATCTTCTACATCCTTTGAAGATTAGCATAAGGTTGTGTAGTCGTCCAAAATTGTTACATTAGGCATTTCAGCAATGTATAATTCATTCTATAAGCAATCTTTTTTTTTTGGGTCTCAAAGAAATGAAATGATTACACTTGTAGAGTGACATAGTCTTCTATTTTATTTTGTTTTTCCTCTTTCTCATGTTTGTGGAATGTGGATTAATTTCTAACCCTTATATATTTATACATTTTTGTTTCTCTGTTAACATTTATTTCCTCATCCTTAAAAACGTCAATACACGGTGAATGCATTAAAATTGAATTTTGTACCATTTGAAGTTTTCAGAGGACCTACGATTGACCTTATGATCCTTTTGAGACAATTTGCAAATTTATCTAGTGTCGTAAATGGTGTTTTCTTTTGTATACCTTTACTTTGGGTGAAGCTACTGTTTGCAATCTGCTGTTGCATTAGTGACTACTGACTACAATGTTTAGCATTTAGTCGTTCAGGCTTATATTTTTCAAATTTGACCTCACTATGGCCCAGAAAAGTTCAGCACATTATTTAAATCAATTTCGTAAGGGTAGCAGAAAAAGCTTGTTTGTGGCTGAATTATCCCAGTGACTAAATTATTAAGGAAGTAAAAAAATTTCTGATGCAGCTAAAGTTGTCAAGCCATCCTCTGGTGGGAAAAATACAAAGGGGACACCAGCAAAAAATGTTAATTCATCAGGCTCCTTTGCAGATGCTGGGCAATTCGTTGAAGAGATATTGCAAAAAACATCACAATTATTGCTTTCAGAGGTAAAACAAAAATGTATACTTTCCTTCAATTCCAACTTATGCTATACCTCTGCATCAGGGTGAAGAATCTTGGTCATACAGGTCAAGGACGAAAATATAAAGTTACACGGGGAGCAGCTCGGTACTGTGTTATCTGACAAATTACAGAAAAACCTCAATGCAGAGTTCAAGAGCCTTGCTGTAAGTATATGAAGATGCTAGCAATGTTTTCTTCTGATATGCAATTATGTCTCCGATCACCAAATTTTCTTCATTTCAGATGATATTTAAGAACACAGCATATACGGAAGGGTTCCATGCTGGTACTCATTACAGGCCCCCGCTCATGTGAAGCACAGGATGATTTACGATTTGCTGCCAGGAAAGTAAAAGAGGAACCAAAATTTTAACTCTAGTTGTTCAATGTTTAGTTTGTGATAACACACCATGCATTGTTTGAGCATTCATATATATTCTGGGAAATGTTTGTTATAGAATAGATGATTTGAAACGATTTGATCAATGAAAAAAAGTCAACATTAAGTCGGTCATTTGAAAACAAGGGTAAACTACTTTGAAGATTCTAAAAATAATAGTAATGATTTAGTTTTTTTAAAATAAAATAATGAACTTTATACTTAGTTACATTTTTAGTAAATCATATATATTAATAATTATTGTGTAAAAAGAAAAAAATGTAAACTTGAAACATTTGACTTACACAGTAATTATTAATATATATGATTTACAAATAACAAGTGTGCTTGTCCTGGAAAAAAAAGAGAGTAAGTGTGCCTGTATTGTGATAACATGTGGTAATTGTTGTAAATAACAAATTAATATTTACAGCGTACCCATTGATATAACATGGTAACCAACAAATATGGCCATTTGACATGGGATCGTTTTGTGGTAACACGTATCCTCACCCTTACTAAATTACACACGTGTTATTTATGTCAAATAATCAACTAAATGCAACATCTTTAGAATGAAATAGAAGGGTATGAGTAGGGCGACAAGTGGCTGTAGAACTTCGTAGGGTGATGAATTCAAATTTTAACGTGACTGAAACTTGAAGGCCATGCTACTTTATTTTTGAATGGCAACCCATGTCAGCCCTTCAAAACGCAATTCAGCCGTTGAAACTTTACTCAGAAGGCCTTTGATTAGGCCTGTGTAGTTTATTTATGGTTTAATTAACCGTTTAATCTCTGTAATAAACATCTTTTTTAATTTTAATCTAAAAAAATGTTTTTGTTGATTAATTTTTTTTTGGCTTTAGTCCTTGATATTGCTATTTT
The DNA here is from genome assembly GCF_000004515.6 of Glycine max. Classification (NCBI taxonomy): domain Eukaryota; kingdom Viridiplantae; phylum Streptophyta; class Magnoliopsida; order Fabales; family Fabaceae; genus Glycine; species Glycine max. The sequence continues at coordinate 8,968,085 of NC_038242.2, read as the reverse complement.
AGTTTATATGAAATTCTTGTGGTTTAGTCTTTTGAAAAAATTCTTGACATTTTTAAGAACTAAAACCGGCAAATTATCAGGGACTAAACGACAAAGAATTTTTTCAAAAGACTAAAATTGAATGAGGAATATATATGTTATGGGAATAAAAAGTTAATTTATCATTTGTTTATTTTAAAAATAATGTAACCAAAGTTGGAAAGACATCATAACAAACGACAGAGGCTTCAAATTAACTTACTCGTGATCGTGTCATCTTGATCTACTGCCTTTACATAAAAGTTACGATAGAGCCTCAGATGTAAATCATTTGAGAGCTTAAAGAATGCAACAAGAGGGCTGCCTCCGATTAGCTGCTGAAAATTAATGAATGCAAAGTGTATGAGCAAATATATTCAACTGCGACAAGAGGGCTGCCACGGAACAATGCAATCGGAGTGATATATGTGCTTGCATTGAAGCTCCCTCGCTTCTCCACCCACTTCGAGTTCCTCCTGACAAACCGGACACTGAGAATTCTCCTTCAGATGCGCGCTCTCGATTTTCACCGTCGGAATCGTCTCGATCGCCCTCTCCGGCCCCGGCGCCGGACACTGCCGGTCGTTTTCCGTTATTTGTTCGATGAGTTCGTTGAGCCCTGGCCCGAAGAAATAATCTCGCGCGTCGAATCCGCGCGGGATTGGGCTTGGGCCGTGTCGGTTTGGGATGTTAATGGGCTCGAAGGGTTGATGGATAGGTCCATGGGCTGGAAAGCGATCCAGGTACGGGGGCGGTGTTGGGGTTCGGGCTGGCGGCGACGGGAGAGGCGGCGGTGGTGGTGCACGGGGACCTCTTCGGGTTGGGGTTGGATTAGACCCGGGAAGCGGCGGATGGGTGGGTCTATCATGAGGGAAAGTGCTTCGAGCAAACGCGCTTCTGGGGAGGGATCTGGTGTGGTGAAGTCCACCACGAGTCTTGGACGCGGCATGTTGAATTCGCAGATGAATTGGCCGAAACAGCGCGGGCACGTGATTTGGGTGGGGTTGTTGTAATCGGGTGCGGCGCGGACGGTGCGGTTGCACTGGAAGGACTCAATGACATTGTTAAAGTTGATTATGGGTTTGGAATTAATGAAGGGTGAATCTTATATAGGAGAGAAGAGGGAAGGATGACTTATGGGTTTGCATGAAGTGATTCTTTTTAGGCTTTGAGGCTTTGCACTGTGTAGGAAAAGCATCAGTGTTAATGAACATTTAAATTATTATCATAATTGACTGATAAAACATATAAGAATAAAATAATCATTTTCAAAATATAGAAATTAAAACCAATTTTAATATATAAAAAATTGAGAGACATTAAACACATTTTACCCAAATTTAAAGAAATGAGTGATAATTGTGTGTTAAGCAAGACCACTCAGAGAAGCTCCTAGTAGTATTAATCATCAGCTGCACATTCTTGTTCCCTTTCATTCATGAAGCCAGCGAACAGGGAAAGTTAACGTTGTGTAGTTGTTCAGCCAACCAAAAGAACATGCTATCATGCATGCTACAAAATTGATGGTTCTAGGAGGAAGGCCTTTCCATGTTCTACAAGCTAGGACTGGAACTTGGGACTACATATATTGTGTGACTGACAAACTCTGAATTATCTATAATCTCTTGGGTATTAATTATTATTAATATAGCCCAAAATTAAAATTGCTGGAAAAGCAACTACAATATGAATGCCCGATTTAACTGTGTTGTTTCCAGCGAAAGTCTTCCGCTTCAAGACATTATGGATTTTAATTCTTTCATTCCCATTTGTTCTTCTTGATCGTTAACTATTTTTCTCCCTCTTGAGTCTTGATCAATTGCAAGCCACATTTTACCAAGGTTAAAGAAAAGAAGGTTGCTACTTGTCAATCTCAAAGAAAAAGGAAACGACGATTTTACGAAAGAAATTACAATTGAAGCAAGTGATTAGTGAAATGCACCATTATTGATATGATATTGTTGTGTCATCTCATTTCCTTATTGTTCCTTGTTTATTAAGCAAACTTTGCTAGGATTCAACTGGGCCAAGGGTTCGTTTATTTACAGGGCCAACTGAACTCGTACGAGGAGAGGACAAAAGAAATAAAGTGATGAAAACCTTTTTGAAATGGACTCTCGCTCCATGTTGATACTATGTGCTGTTATATTCATATAGAGTTTTTCAACCCACATTTGGGAACACAATTATGATAATCTGAGACACCAAAATGATTGTCATCGATGTATCTTTTGCTCGCACATGATGCAAGTGAAAAAGGTCAGTGCGCATAATTCAAGTTGGAACGTCCGAGTATTTATGATCAAATTTCTACATACAACAACCAGAGAGACCAACATATCTTGTAACGATTACGTTTGACCACATTTTTTAAGGTGAAAAAAATGTATTTATTGGTTTAATTTAATTTAATTTAGATACATTATCAATTTAAGATTTTTTACACATTATAAATCGTCGTGTATAATAAATTGTTATTTTTTTTGTAATAGCTTATATATATATATATATATATATATATATATATATATATATATGATAATTTCTAATTAGTATTTTTAGGAATAATTAGTTAACGGTATAAATTGTATGGAAAAATTGTTCTTACTGATTTAAGGGCAACTTCATGGTTTGGAGAACTAAAGTCCTACATCCTTGGCTTCGATATGGACTAAATCCGTATCAAACATAGGTGTATCTTCCAAAATAATTAAACTTACTAGACTTAATTCTTATTTTTTTACTGATAACTTAATTCTTCTATGTTTATACAGACTTTAATTTGTCTTTATTTGTCCTGTGAAACTTTTTAATTCTCCAACAATTAGATTTAACCCCTCTAAGCTTAATTATATAACCTCTGCATTCAACATAGGAGTTTCTTGGTGGGATGTAACTAATGATGTAGTTCTCCAACAAATATTGATGGTTTTTTTTTAAATGGTAAATCAACAAAAGCTTACACAATTAAAATATTCTGGTCAACAATTTCTTTATTTGTACGTTAGTTTGTATTTGTATGCTGCCCTCTCACATTCGTAGAATATATGATTGGGGAAATACAATAACACAACAGTTAATACAAATAAAAGATATTATTTATTTAATGAGATTATATAACAACTTATGTATCATTTCTTTTTCATCACTCGTTGTTTCTCCTTTTTTTTCTTTTGACAAATCACTCGTTGTTTCTTATTTATATGAATTATTGCATATGTTTGTTATAAAAAAATTAATATAATTCCTTTAAAAATAATAGTGTTTGGGTGGGGTTGAGAGAGTTAGTTTCTTAGTATGCTCTAATCTATATTTTAACACGCTTTTTGAGTATTTTAACACAATCAAATTATAAGTTGTTAATATACTTTTAAAAAAAAATAAAATTGAGAGTATCATAACAGCTGCATATGTTAATATACTTGTTTTTAATATATATATATATATATATATATATAGTATCAATTAGATATACTTTAAAAATAAAAAATTTAAGTTATAAATGATATTTATATATAGTATATATTAAAATAGAAACATGACTGTGGACTGACATCATATAATATTTTGTATAATCATCTCATTTCAATTCATCATGTATCTTAAAAAAAATTTAAATGGTGAATTGTGATTTAATAATATTATAAAATTGTTTTACAGGCATTAAACTCATATTAAAAATACTTGGAATTTTTTTTTACTATTTTGTTTTTCGACATAAGTCGAAGAAGAGTTGTCCGTTGCTATAAAACGTGTTGGTCATTGACTTTGATTATGAAAAGACGAGGAAAAGAAAAGAAATTAATTAAAAAATAATGTTATATGTGAGTTATTTGAGAAATATGTACGTGTTGGTGACGTTTCCTTAGAAAATGTTCTTCTTTGGAATATTTTCAAATTTAGCGCTGCCTAAAGCATCATTGTTGAATTGAGCGGTCGTGGCAGCACTCAATTACCTTCTCTTTCAAGGAAAGGAAATACCTTTCGAACTCACCGACCATGTCTGCATATTTTGGCCTAAAGACAAATTTCTTAAATGAACGTATGATCAAAGATACACATGAAACTATGACATCAATGTTGATAGCTGATATTCTTTTCAATTCAAGCCACAAGGCTTGATTCAGTCCAAATTCCAAGAACATCAAATAGGAGTTTCATTTTTTATTTAACTCTATTGAAACATATTTTAGCAAAATTTACTTTACTTGTACCACCGGTAGAAATAAATGCTGTTGATTTTTATCTGGGTAGAGCTAAAATTAATGATGTTTATGTAGGTGAATCATCAACTGATTTGAAATATGGGAAGAATGATAATGCCACGCAGCCAAAGAACGATCATAAACTAAAGAAGCCGCCGGCTCATAGCACAAACAATTGTGATACGCTCCCAGGAATCTCGGGACAACCAGGCCAAAGGAGATTCGATGGAGGTTGTTTGGGTATGATGTACACTCATATAACCCGCATAGATTAATCTAAATAAGATAAATTACACTTTATATTTTAATGTTTTTGAATTAAATTCTCTAAACCAAGATCTAGTTGAAAAAACAAATATCTTATCAATTAAAATGATTTAGTTTTTAAACTTAATACAAATTTTATGATTTATTATGCATCATTACAAGCATGGAAAATAAATCAATTCCTGGCATTATCCTAATATAGTTTTCAACCCTGAAACTAAATAAAATAAAAAGAGGAGAATGTAGAATTTGTTTTTCCGTAATTTGCAAAAGTGTAAATGAGGCGGCCGGGGTAACAATGACATGATGTAGAAAAGATGAAAGACATATTTATGGTAATTAAAATTAGTAAGCTAGGTTTTTAAAATGTTATTGGTAATTTATTCGCGATAGTCATATCTACTAACCTATGAGTGATGAGTCTATGACAAGATTTAGAATTCAGGAGATTTTTAGGTCCTCTTGACTTTTGGGGTAAGTTAAGTTTTCTGTTATGTGATAATTAAATAGGGTTGTTATTTCTATATATATATATATATATATATATATATATATATATATATATATATATATATATATATATGTTTTTTCTCCTATTTTTCTTTTTATATATCTCTTCATTTTTTCATCAATATATCTATGATTTCCTTTTACTCTCTTTTTTCATCTTTCTACTCATAAAAGACAATAATAGGTGTACGGTTAACATTTTTCTATTAAAAATAGGGTTTCTCAATTATAACCCTAAGAACAAATCCTAAAGTATAGTTGTGTACTCCATTTAAATGATACAAAGCTATACTATATATTTTTCTGTAGGAGTAGTTTTAAAAAATTGTTTACGAAAATAGAGAAAATTTCTTATGTGCCTATAAGAAAGTCAAGAAAGACAACTGGATTAGGTGAATTGACTTGCGCACTCACAGCACACAAGTGGCTGGTTCATAATCTTTCCACGTTGATGACTATGATTCGTCACTGTAACTAAGATAGGACTAAAAAAAATTATGCAGGAGAAAATATATACAGCGAAAGGTTCGCAGCATCACGGCTTTAAGATTTTGAGTTTACATGTTATTTTTGTCATCCCGCTCAGCAACTTTGAACTATATAAGGACAAGGCTTTGTTCCTTTCTTTCAAAGGTTCAAACGTCACTATGTACGCAACACTTTTTTTAGTTCCTTATATTAAAATCTACCTTTGCACTAGCTGGCAGGTCAAATTAAGAAGACAGCTTCCCGGTTTCAACTTAATTAATGGGTATTTTAGGGCTAGAGATAAATTATCTAACATTTTATTAACATTAGTTAAGCTAGCTACACCTTCGTCGTCACTTGTGGAATTTGAGTTGGATTGAAGTTGTCCCATTTATCTGTTTTAGGCAGGTATATCTAATTAAAGACAATATCACTTCCGTTTTGGAGTATTGGAATTCAATCATTCAAACTATAAGACTAGCTACCTGTTTTCCTACTCATATATATATATATATATATATATATATATATATATATCAGATTCAAAAATGCATGATTAATTAAAATTGAGAATTATTGTAGGACATCCAATATACATTTTGATCAGAATAATTGTTTGTCAAAATAATTCAAGCTCTAAAAGTATATAATTAAAGGGGTCACTATAATTTCCTTAAAAAGGGTATATAAAAAGAAACATGTCATGAGTCCATCAAATAACATTTCTTAAGCCACGTAAATTACGATAGTTTTTTTCTTTATTTATCATCATAAACAGTGGAATACGCTAATGCAAAAGAAAGACTAACTTTGTGTAGTTTCACAATGGCTTGATGCATATATTCGGCTTTTACTTACTGCTTTCTTAAAACCAGCTTTCGGTGACTTTCAAAGCTACCCTTCAATCTTTCTCCTGTTTAGGAAGAGAAACAAATTAAATTAACAAAAAAAGTAAAGCAAGTGAGATGGAAGAGGAATTAGAGAAAGAACGCGAGAAATTAACAACACATGGCAAGGGCAAGAGAATCCTTCACACACGCAGCTTCAATAATTCAGAGTGCTCAAAAATAGACTTCAAGATGCTCATCAAATGCATCTTTATTTTACGCAACGAGGCTCTCATATGTCTTGTAGCAAGTAAAACTGTCAATTTGGCCCGGCTCACTAATTAGCCTTGACCCATTGAGTCAGGGTCAAAAAAGTAATTATCAGATAGACATGGTCTGACAAGCAACAATAAAAATTATTATATTTAAAAACCAAACAATTGGTTGAACCAATCAATACACTAATTCAAAGTTTAATGATTTAATTGTTGTTGAATTATAGCTAAACTGATATTAATATGATAATAATAATATCAGAATATAATATCGTAGTTTTACAACATTCAAAACTAAAAAGACTCCATAATTTTGTATATTCTTTACATTAAAAATAAACACAAAATGACAAAATCCATAAAAAAGTACACACACAAGTTCAAGTCAAATATATCATAATAGTACTTGCATCACAATGTTCATTAGTCATAACAAATTTACATATAAAATGAAAATAAAATAAAAAATACTTTAGGTTGATTTTTGTTTTTTCAAGAAAAAAATAAAAATGACAATGTATTAAACAATTTTTATTGACTAACTGTAAATCGTTTTTTTTGTTGATTTGATCATTGTTTCTATTCTTTGACTAGTTTATCTACATGTTGACTTTTAGGTTTATTTGAATCAGCTTATACTTGGCCAGTTCATCAGTTTTCTAATCCAATTAGTGGGTCCAATTAATTAAATTTTCATAGTGCTGAATAATATATACCTGCTGCATTTGATCCCAGTGTGGGTAGATGTGGGTGTTAATCAATAATCATTTTCATGTTTCTCTTGGGTGTATGCACCTATGTACGTAGAGAAAGAAAATAAAAAGGAAAAAGCGATACATTTTGTTCTATCAAACTCAAAGGATTGTAAACAAAAAAAAAAAAAAAAAACACAAACACAAAGGGAGAAATGATCACATACTTTACAGCTTTAAGGGATTGCGTCAATCCTCCAATAACATCAAGCTTTGCAATAGTGAAGGTGTACTTGTGGTGCTTAGGTATTTTAAGGTTTTTGTAACCTTGTGGTGCTTAGTTACTTTAAGGTTTTTGTAACCTTATTTCTTAATTAAGTTGCTTACCTGTCCATTAACATCATGGACTCATAGAGAACGCAGAGAAAAAAATCTAGGTACCCACCCTATTTAGGATTATAACTATACTCAATTGGACAACTCCATTATTAAGTATTAACTCATCCTCATGTAAAACGGAAAGCTCTGTTGACGTTATAATAATGGGTTTTGATTAAATTTGAAGCAAACTAAAAGAATCCAACATAGTTCTTTGTAAAGTCTTTTTACAGTGAACATCCGGCCAGCAGCAATCATAGTTTGCCACATAGTCACATAGATATAAGTGCTTTCCCAAATTAATAGTAAAAAATGAATTATTTCTTCACCTTATTATATTATGTAACAAAAATTGAATAAAATAAATCAAGAGATGATTGACTTATCCGTTCAATGTGGAACTAATATATTAATATCCAAGCGTAGTTTGTATAGGTTATATTATATACACTATATTTATATAGTTGCAATAATTTTGGTCTCGGGTGAGATATAACTCCATTATTTTTTTAAAAAAAATGGAGAGGTAAAGTGGAAACATTAATGGGACAATGACACCGGGGAAATGTTCAAGTGATAATGCATAATGAATGCTAAAGCCAGACATGCTTCCCGCTCAAAACTCTCCTTGCAATTTTTTAAAATAGGGGATGTCTATTTGTAGTTTGAAAAATTGAAGCAATAGCCAGTAAAATAATGAAATTATTGATTTGATTAATGTAAGATATCATTAATGTAAAATAACTATAGATTTGGAATAGGGATAGTACTTAAAATTATATAATGTGTTTGACGGGATAAGAGTAGAAGAAAGGAAAGATATTTTATTTTGAAAGTAAGGAAAGATATTTTTAGAACACTACTTTTTTCACAAAATTTAATTTAAAGTGACTAATCACCTTGTCACTTAAAGGTACATATTTTAATCATTAAGAGATTATAATGTATTACGTAAAAAAAAGACCATAATGTAGAACAGTGTTATCTAAACAAATACATGTTTAGGTTAAAATGTTAAATTATTTTATAATTTCTTTATAAAAAAAAATCCTTCCATTCATTCATGTTACGTACTGGTAACGCCGCATGTTCTAGCAGGTATATTTTTATGGGGATTCTTGAATAAACTTTGACCGCCCGGGAAAAAAGGTTCATGAACAAGAAAGTAAACAAAAAGCCTCAAAATCTTATTTATTCATGCAGTTTGGCTACCGGTCAGAATTTGACCCCGCCTTAGACGACCAAACCAATAAAATTATTAGTCATTTAAACCAGATTCCATCAAATTATGATAGCCAATATACTTGTAATTATGGTCCTAAATGGTAATGTCGTGCCACAAGATCTTATAAGTAATTAATTTTTTCAATAAAATTATCTTAATATAATCCGAATAATTTTGAATTGTCTTCGGCGACATTCTCATAATAATTTTATTAACTATTAAATAAGTATCAAACATTTGTATATTTTTAAAATATTAAAATATATTTTCCTTCATGTGATATATTTTTAATAAAATAACGAAAATCATTATGAGGATATAATATTTCTCGTATGCCAATTTTATATTTCCTTTTTTTTTTAACCAGTTACTTACTACTTGAGTTATTGAGTTACTGAGTTATTTCATGCAACATTCAAGGGAAAAAGTTACATTACTCAGTTTCACATTATAAATTGTTAGGTCTTTGAACACGATGGTATATTCTTTTGAATCTCTCGACCCATTTTACTTGCGACTCGTACTCACTTGGGTGCATGTTAAGATGCTTTCACGAGCACCTAAAGTGAAGATGTACTTTTTAGAGCTTAGAGAGAAAAAGGATGTAAATTTACAATGTTAATTAAAAAATACATTTTAATTGTTGATTAAAAATCAAGAGTGTATATTATAACAAAAATATATACACATAAAATAAATTATGAAATAATTAAAATTTCTTTTATTGCTTTTAATTAATTATATTTTACATTTTTATCCTGTCAAATAAGAGTAACATTAACTTAAAAAAAAAAAGAGTCAAATTCAACACACTAGAACAAATTAAATAATGCACCAAGTATTTATTTTTCCATCATTTTCTTCTCTTCTCTTTGTTGTTAAGTTTTTTGTACCTCGCTATTAATTTGGAAAGGGAAGGAGTCCGGCTCTCGAGATTATTGGAGCTATGCAGAAAACCTAAATGGAAAGTCCAGTGATAATTAAAGTTAACTTCAATAAGGTGTTAATGCCCCGTACTGTATATCTACCCTTTCCTTGTTGGACTTTTTCGAGATGCATGTGAGTGGTTGAACAAGAAAGCTTAAAGAAGGAGATATTGAATCCAGGGCTAGATAAAATGCTAAGTGAAACTAGTAACATGAAAAGATTTGTCTGTTCTAAAGTGAGAAGAGTCCATTCTATAACATACGGTAAAATGTGATAGTAATTATTTTTTTTATTAAGGATTAAGATCGTAAGAGTATCTTTTCTCTTTGGGTTCTCGGATTATTTTTTTAGATTTTATGATGTTACATAAAATACAAGAATTTTTGTCATCTTTTACTTTAGTTGTAGAACTGAATTTGAATTTTTGAATTTTACTTATTCAGAAAAAGACAATTCATTTTTTCTCTCAAATGACATTAAAAAAATAATATTTTTTGAAAAAAAAAATATTTCGTAAGAGTTTTTTCCTCATATCCAATTTGCAAGAAAAATCTTAAAGAAAAAATAATGATTGAACAGGATTTTTGAGTTGAAGAACCCAGCTCTAGAATTCCCTTAAAAATGCTCGAATCAATTTAAAAATGCACGCTATAAAATGTTTTTTTTTATTAATATTAATTTCATCACAATTATCAATCGTTGATTTATTTTTTTCACTTTAGAAGAGTGAAATCCATATCAGACAAAACTTAATGAAAATTAGTCCAAAAAATTAAAGAAAGTTTTTTTTATAAAAAAAGCAAGTTATATGCTATTTTTAATGACAAAATGAATTCTTTTTTTACAATAAAAAAACCTCAGATTGTAGATCCAGCATGCTAGAAAAGTCATACTCTTTTCCCTTTTATATTTTTGTAAAAAGTGATAAAGATCTTACCCACCACTACATCATGTGCCCACAGTTTAAACAAAATAATAAAAATGGAAAGAGAATTCCTGTCATTGTCCTACAAGAGGAGAGCGTCACATGGATTCTTATTACAAAAATATAATGCTATTATAGTGTCATCTATTTGTTTCCTTCTCGTAATTTTATTCGATCTAAAGAAATGGCAGTTTCTCATAATAATAGTATCTTGATCTAAGTAATGGCGGTTTCTAATAATAATATTATCTTGAACAGAATGCCACCGGCTGATATATTAAAACAAGTAGACAGGATTTTCGGTGATGGGTGGTTTTGACCCTTCATTGTGAGTTGCTGGCCTAATTGGAGACTCTCGACCAGAGACTTATCAACATCAGCTATTTGTCTATTCGTGTCAACAACTTGGCTCTAATACAGGAATGGGGCACACACAACCATTATTATTCTCTGTGCACAAGGGTCAATCTTACACCAGCATCTACTTTTTCACATAAATCTTAATTCCCTGTTTGATTAAACACAAATCTTAAGTCTAGTATTACACCAGTAAGTAACTATGTCGCCCCAACATGGATTTTAGCTATCGCCGTATAATTGCCAAAAATATTAGCCAATCCGCGAGCTAATCAATTTTAGAGTGTCACCTCACAGCCGATACATATATTCTGCATGACCAAAAAGAAAAGATAGGATAAATAGCCTTTTCTGGTAGGATCAAGCATCCCAATGTTCCAAGTTTAACTTCACTTGCCACAATGCAACCACTTCTTCCAGTGAAGCTCCTTAAAAAACCCGAAAGGAGTGTAAAATAAAAATAACTAATCATCAAGAAACAGATTGAGCAAATTCATTTTTCATTGATATACATGGTTTATATACAAGTTACAGTGTGGTGAAACAAACATACTCTCTCTTCAACCTCCAATAAGCTTTTGCTCACCAGGGTGACATCTTCCAAGGACTCAAAATTAGTAAAAAAAAAAAAAAAATTACAATTACAATTCCAAACAAAGCTAACATCTAATTCTTAGACATCAGTGTCACAAAATTTTCCATCCATCCTGTTCTGAACAGCTTTCACAGCAGCAACTCTAGCAGCAGTGGCAGCCTTGCTCGCAGCGATTACTGCTTTGTTAACCTGGTCATCTACTCGTTTAAGGTTTATAGCATTCTCTGCTGTTTTCCTAGCAGCCTGCAATTTATATAACCCATCAAATGAGAACAAACACATATGAGGAAGAAAACAAACCAACAGCATTTAAAGAGATTATAGCAAGAAGACAACCATGTTAGTTAATACTAGTAATTTATCAAATGTCCATAATAACAAGTACCTGAACTGCTCGAAGAACAACATCAGATAGTGGTGGTAGAGATTGCTTGAGGGTGCCAGCATCCCATTCACCACATCTTCTGTCACCATTTCGAAAAGTGTATGAGCCAATACCTTGCCTACGACCCTCGTGCCATGCTCCCTCATAATAGTGGCCATTGGTAAAGTGGTAGACCCCAAATCCATGTATCTTGTCCCCAAAATACTCTCCAGCATATCTATCCCCATTTCTGCAGCACAACAATTACTTCAAAAAAATTAGACTTTTCGAAAAGCCACATCCAAAACCTCATTTATTGTCTACTGTAACCTCCCACGAAATAATAAATGCTCACTAGAAGAAAAAAATAAAACTTGTCAATTCTTCCATTACTAGACAAAATCATGTAATATCTTTTAAAAAGCGACATAAATCAATACTAGAAATATCAATCAATCGGTTCTATGACAACCAAGCCATCTAAATTTGAAACAAGTCAATGCATACAGAGGAGAAAGAAAACAAGTTTCAACTTGGCACAATTCACAGTGAAAGCAGAATCTAAGAATTCAATAACTGAACAAGGGGTTCCACAAAAAATCCCTAATTCTACAAATCTAAGGAAAACAGAGAACCAGCAAGAAAAACCGGATCTTTAAAGAAAGGCATTCAGCAAGACAAAGATTCAATCACACAATCATGCAAAAAAAAAAAAAACAATCACACCCAGCAGTCCAACACAGCATTAAAAACATAGAAACATACCTAAAATGGTAACAGCCAAGACCGTGTTTGACGCCATACTTAAATTGACCAATATAACAGCTAGCATCGGAGCAAGTTTGAAGACCCACGCCATGGCTCTGACCGTTACACCACTCTCCTGAATAAGAATCCCCAGTGTAGAACCTATAAACCCCATAACCGTGCCTCAACCCTTGCCTATATTGTCCCCTATAGCGACTCCCTCTCGCCCAGCTTTCAATTCCGTACCCATCGTACCTTCCATCCACCCAATCCCCTTCGTACCTCCCATTCACGAAGTAATGGTAGACCCCACTCCCGTTGCTTCTTCCCTTGTGAAACTCCCCTTCGTAGAAATCCCCATTGCTGTAAAACTCCACCCCTTCCCTCACTATCTTCGCCGCCGCCTTCTTCCTGGTTGTTGTTGCTGCGGCGGGGTCTCCGATGAACCACTGCACCGGCCTCGCCACCGCCGCCGCCTTGGAAAACCCTAGGCGCTTCACATTCTCCTCCCACGAATGCTTCGCCAGAGAGAACGATCTGTGGATGAGGCCCTTGTTTTTGGAGACGAAGTAGAGCGCCACGGCCACGAAGATCAGCGCCAGCAGGAAATTCTCCGAGGAGGACACCTCCAGGTAGAAGAAGTAGAACAGGAGCGAGCACGCGCCGAGGAAGAAGACCGCCAGGGCGGAATAGGCGGAAGACCTGTGGGCCAGGGCCTGGGCATGGTGGGCTTGGGCCTGAGCCTGGACGTGGGGTTTCTTGGGCTTCTTGTTCTTGTCGTCATCGTCGTGAACATCGAGGAGGAGTTGTTGTTCGTGTTCGTGTTGGGTGATGATGGAAGAGAGGTTGTGAACGGAGGATCGGAGAAGCGAGGAGTGGTTTCTGGTTAGCTTGCTCCCGCTCTTCTGATGTTCCATTTTTCTGAGTTAATAATCAGATCCACTTTTCTGGTCACCGCCGGCGACATCTACGGGAACCATTCAACTGTCACCACACAGCACGAAAAGCTTCCTCTCGAGTGGGTGCTGGGTTTGGTGTATTTATGGGGGCATTCAGATGGGAAGAACTTAGATTCAACATGCGCCGTTGGATGCTCAGATTCTGGGGATGCGTTTCTGGCCGTTGGATATGATCGTCGGGTCGGGATTCATTCGGCGTCGTGCCTTTTTCGCTTTAATTTAATATTCCCATCTTACTCCTTTTGCTTCAGGTTAGCCACTCCGTTAATCACCCTTCATATCCCCTGCTTCTCACTCTATTTCGGCTACCATGTACTGTAGCATATAAAAATGTAAGGAAATTCAATATTCTGTTTTAGGCTAAAAGGCAAAGTATTCTTATTCAACGTTCTCTTTCCTTTTTTTTTCTTTTTTCGCGACTTGTTTCACAAGTTTGAAAGAGTCATTTTCATGTATATGCACGGGTTAGAGTGGATGTAAATCGACAAGGTTCACCTGTTTATCTGATTTATTCAGTTTTAATTTTAACATTTGAAAAATCTATGGCATTAAACAGAAATATAAATATCAGTTAATGTAATTTAAACTATTCGTTGTGCTACTTATATCATAAAATTTTATCAAATTAAATTGACTGTACATATGAGTGTACTTGGCGACGCGCCAACGTATACTTTAATTCGTGATTATGTATGTTATGTTAACTTCTTGAAAGTAGAAGTATACGTCCCAGTATCCTGACTATCTTTAATTTTTAATAATGGCTTGCTAATTTCAGTAATTTAGTTGTTTCTTTTTTCTTATTCCTACCAACGGATGGAAGGAGCAAATACCCATGCTTTAGTTTGGTGAATTGGTGTTTTAACCTACTTTGGATTTTGATAATCAAGCTTTTAGTTTCTGTTTTTCGGAATTTTGCTTGCTGCACAAAATGATGATTACACAAAATAAGTTTCCCAGCATATTAAAATGCTAAAGACGTAAATAGATCTAAAAGCAAAAGAAATATATAAGGAAGATACCAACTAAAATGCATTCAGGTCATATCACGTGTATATACAAGGCAAATGGACGCTTTATTTTTTTTTTATGTAATAATGTAATTCTACGTTTGATCAGATCCTCTATTTTGAAATTTGAACTGTGTCACTACTAAATTTCTCTTTTCTACTGTAGTGGTAAACGAAGTTAAAGGTAGAAAGCTGTGGTTGAGCATCAACATACGTGGGATGCATTGAACAAGACTAATTATTTGTAATCCGTATAGTTGGCTAGTTGTTTTACTCCCTCTCGTCTACATAATTGTAATTAAGTTCATTGTAGGCTTCCACATCAGTGACCAAGTTAGTCTTGAAAATTCTGGTGTAGTCAAATACGAGTGAATAAAGTAAGCCTTATTAATGTCTTGAAACTTTCGGTCAACATATTCATTAGCGTAATTAATTCATTCGATGTAGTTACTTGACTTGTTGGGCTATCCATGATCATAACAAGGTGCATCCAAGTGGATGATGGTTCAAATGATGGACAAACACAGGCGACTGATGAATCCATGTGGAAATCCCTTGCGAATGAAGTATGTGTGCATGTTGAGCCCTTGTTGGCACAGTCAAATACTTAGAAAGCTTCCTCTCAATTGTGTGCATAGGACTCTAATTAATGAGGGACAATTAAGAATTTGAGTAATAAAAGTTCCACACGGAAAAGAAATCAACAAATATATGTGTGTGTGTGAGGATTTTTGTTTTTCAGAAATCCCTTTAATCAGAAAAAAATCAGTGGTTGTTTCTTTATAATATTAGTTATACTTGTCTTTATCGTTAATTTTTATTTAATAGAAATTAATGTGTGTTAATAAAAAAATTATAAATCTATGCAAACACTACTTGACCTGTACATCAACTGACATGATAATATCTTAGCTTAACTATTCTTCTTGAGTTGAAATAACCCTTCTCTTTCAAAAAAAAAAAAAAGTTGAAATAACCGAAAGAGAGAACTTTGTATTACTCTTTTTAGTAACAAGATATTGGATCATTTAAGTTGAAATGTTTTATTTAAAAAAAAACATTTATGGCTTAAATTTGAATCTTTATTTAAATGGAATTGAACTTATTATTATCTAAACAAACACTACTAAAGGATATTTTTGTTGATATAATGAGACTGAAATTCAACTAATTTAGCAGCTAAAAATATAGAAATAAAACCATTCGAATTAAACGTCATGTTTTATTTTTATGCCAAGTAGGAAAGGATAAATAGCAATAATGTACAAATGGTTTTTTTTTCCTCAAAAAATCATGTGCAAATGATAAGATAAAGTAGAATATTTTTGAAAGTGACAACATCGAGGTTTGATATTGGGGGTGGGTGAGGGGATGATGTGATAATATAATAATAATTTTTTGAGAATTTTTTAGTGAAATTAATAAATATAAAGCAAATAACCCGTGCAACATGTTCGTGAGATAACTAACTATTGGTGAAATAACATGAAAATTCCCTTATTTTATGAATAAAACGGGAAAAAATGACAATTTTTTTTATGTCTTCAACGGCACAAGGAAAGGATAAATGAAAACAATAAATCTGCGGTTGTAGAAGGGTGCAATAATACTGTGATACAAGCTTGTAAGTTGTAACAATCAAATATGCTTATCCTGTCTTTAGTTACGAAGCACAAATAATTCACACTTGATTCATATTAGTCACGTATCGTCTTCAATGTCTTGTCTTGCTCAAGTCGAGCTGGGCCTAGAGATGAAATCACACCACATTTAAACGAATTTATTTCTCTATTGAGCACGACAAATTTGTTTACATATTGCTTTGCTCACTCTAGTAATATTGTAATACTTCCCTTTATTTCTCCCTAGCATGTTAGGACCATATTATCTCTAACTTGAACCCCCCCTCTTCTGTCTTCGACCAGTTACAAAATATGCTTCATCGACATTACAGTTAAAATTATAAATTTTCAAATTTACACCAAATAGTAGGTGTAATGGAGAACATGAATTATAGAGCCAAGCATCCTCCAAAGACAGCCCACGCTTGGATGAAGAGGTGCCCTGTACTTATGGAGTCCAAGTGTTTATGAGTGATGATTGATGAGTCAAATCCATAGAATTAGGATCTTGTCATTGTCTCTCTACATACATTGGTTGGAGGCTATAAAACGTGTATGATTAATAGATAATGTTTACTTATTGATTGATATTCTTGTGCCTACCATGTTTATATAATATAGCCTTCTCAAATAATATTGATGTATTCCTAAAAAAAAAAATTGATGTAAATAAACTCTTATTCACTCTCCTTTGCTTAGTATACACCATTCTCGCTAACAATGATTCATCACTATGTCTATGTTTTCTCCACTTCCTAATAACTGACAATAGTTCTTCAGAAGCTATAGTTTTTGCTTCCCTCTACAAAACTGATAATATGATTTATTTTTTGTTAGGCCAATTTTTCTTTTCTTTTTTCAACTTATTGCTTCTTTAGCCTGAATATTCACCACCTCTTAGATTTTCACATTTTTGTTAGGCGTTCTCGATGATTTGTCTTATTCAAAGTTAAATTGGTTGGTTTGAACTTTAGAGGCTTAATGCATGCCTGGAAACTCATAAGAATCATAGTGAGAATTAGGAAAATAAAAACAAAGTTGCACATCAATTGCTGTCGTATGATAGGGGTGCATAGGAGGTCTACCCGCCTAGAGATTCATAACATTCCAAATCTTAGAGGAAATAATTAAGAAAGAGGTCATGTCCCGCTTCATGATTGATTCTTTGCATCCAAACGAAAGGAAGAAGAGGTTTAACAATAAGGGGATAAGACAGCAAGATAATGATCATGGTTCATTGAAATACAACCCATAAATGTAAAAGTTAAATCAAATCTGAATGGCATCACTTACTAGCTGGTAGACATGATTTCTGGTCATTGTATATACCCTTCAGAAGATGATCCATTCCAGGGAAGTACAAATATCATGGCAGCTAAGTAGTAGTAGTAGGTAGTGACTAAAGAGTGTAGGGCATCCAATTCAATGAACCAGAAGTTATTAGAATCCTACATTTGAGCTTCTACAAAGGTAAATGTCTTCAATCCAATACATATAATGACTTAATAATGCATCGAGATCATTTTCTAAGCTTTGCTTTCATCCTCTCAACAGCAGACCTAATAGTTTCCTCATCCTTGCAGAAAGTAAATCTGACTAGATTCTTTCCCTCTTCTGGATTCAAGTAAAACACACTGGTAGGGATTGCCACCACTCCCACTTCCTTAACTAGATATTCACAAAATGCAACATCATTTTCCAGTCCAAAAGGGGTGTGATCTACAACCACAAAGTAGGTTCCACTGGATGGGAATACCTTGAAGCCAACAGCCTTCAATCCTTCAATCAAAATAGCTCTCTTTGCCATATAATCCCTCTTCAGCTCTACATAGTAAGAGTCTGGTGCTCTCAGAGCCGCTGCAGCAGCACACTGAAAAGGATGGGCAGTTGCGAAAGTGAGGAAAGCGTGTGCCTGTCGCACTCCCCATGATAAGTGTGGGGGTGCTATGGCCCAACCAATCTTCCATCCTGTTAAGGAGAATGTCTTCCCCAAGGAGTTCAATGTCACTGTCCTTTCGAACATTCCAGGCAAAGAAGCCATCGATATGTGCTCCATATCAAAAGCCAACTTGTCATAAACTTCATCAGTGAAAACCAGAACATCATTCTCAATGCAAAGAGATGCAATGCAATTGAGCTCCTCACGAGTGAACATCTTTCCAGTAGGGTTGTGAGGAGTGTTTATAAGAATGGCACGGGTATTCTTCGAGATGGTGGACTTCAACTCTTCAAGAGGGACAGCAAAATCTGGAGGGCGCAAAGTGATGCCTTTTACTTTTGCACCAGCCATGGACAAAGTGGCCTCATAAGAATCATAAAAAGGAGCAAACATAATAACCTCATCACCAGGATTTATTAATCCTATCATAGTTGCAGCAATTGCTTCTGTGCATCCAGATGTGACAGTAATTTCCTTTTCAGGGTCTACCACAAGTCCAGTATCTTTCTTAAATCTCTCAGCAATGGCAATGTTCAGGTCTGGAACTCCATAACCCCGGGCATACTGATTTTTCCCATCCCTGATTGCCTGAATCGCTGCTTCCTTTACAAATTCTGGACCATCAAAGTTGGGAAAGCCTTGACCAAGGTTTATGGCCCCATGTTTGATGGCAAGCAAGCTCATTTGAGTGAAGATTGTTGTCTGAAATTTCTCTAAGCGCTTTGCAATCTGACAAACAAATGACGATCAACAAGAATCAAACAGTGAACAACCCAATGCCAGGTACAGAACAGAACCAAAACAAAATCCATATTTTTTTGGCATTATTTTGGTCTGAAGATGCCATTGCCAGATACAAAACAGAACCAAACTCCCTTCACTCCCAAAACCCTCCCAATTCTACTGGGCAAGATATGATTTTAGGTCCTTGCAGTAGGTTTTAGTTTTACAAAATAAACAGGTTAATATCCACAAAAGAATTGAAACTAAATTGTAGGAAGAGCAATGACATTTGAGCACCCCATTTTTCAAAACACCCAGTTAAAACTCTTTCT
Source organism: Glycine max (assembly GCF_000004515.6). Taxonomy (NCBI): domain Eukaryota; kingdom Viridiplantae; phylum Streptophyta; class Magnoliopsida; order Fabales; family Fabaceae; genus Glycine; species Glycine max. The sequence continues at coordinate 8,948,720 of NC_038242.2, read as the reverse complement.
CTTTATCTCTCCCCTCCTAGTACATCTTACAACCTATCATTCCTATATTTTTCTCATTTATCTCTCACACTAGGTGTCAATGAGCATTTTGGGTGTCCAAATGTCATTTTTGTAGTAGCAAAAAATACAACCTTCACCAAGCAACTAAGTAATTCAGAAGGGAATATGAATATAATTAATAAAATAAAAAGGAAATAGGTAGTCAGCAGAAACAAAAGCTAAGATACACAGACACTATGCGCCCAATTAACATTCAGACATTAAAATCTTGAGGCATAATAATAAAGAGATCTGGAAAGGGTGAACCTGCAAAGGTTGCTGCGTTTTGTGGGTGACGGTGTCGTTCTGAGTGGAAAGAGTGGACATGGTGGCGGAAAAGGAAGATGAGAACTTTGGGGTCGGAGAGAAAGAGGGTGCGAGAAGGGAGTGGAAGTGATTTGAAAAGCCTAAGAATTTGGAGGAAGGCGTGAATTTCATGTGTATACCATAGACCTGTGCTGACGGCTATCAGGGCTGCGATTGCCAGATCGAAAGATAAATATTTTATCTCTTATTTTGTAGAGACAGGGCAGCATGCGACATGCACTCAGTGAATCTGTGCAACCTAGCCTAGGTTAGGATTCCATGTTTGACCACCATGCCAGCTTCGGAGCCAATACACATTTCTTCCACCGTTGATCTATCAGGTTCGGAACACCGTTACTAAACCTCCAGTTCCTGCGTTTTCGCATGGTTTTATGTCACATTTTAATTAGTCCAATAGACCCATTATCCAGCAATGTTAAATCATAAATGAATTAATTAAAATAAATATTAGTATCATTTAATTATTATTCAATCACCTATTATCCAGAAATTTTAAATGAATTAATTTGTACATAATTATTTTTAAATTACACTTAAAATATTTTTAATTAATTAATACTATAAAAAATTTATATTGATAATACTTGACAAATATATTTTTTAAAAATGTTGAAATTATAACAACATAATGTGTGTATATATATATATATATATATATAAATTACAAAGTTAATTACGATTTTAAAATACATTTTTTTGTTACATTAGCTTGTTTTAAAATATAAGAAGAAGAAATAATATTAAGAAATTTTAAAAATTTATATAAGAGCAGAAAAGATAAAAAAAAAAAGCATTAGAAAAAAAAATTATGGTATTTCTCTTATTATAAAAATGATTAAAATAAGAAAATTGTTTGCTTAAAATGGAAAATTAATTCTTTGTTTTCCCAAACTAACTTATTTCTCCAAGAAATAGCGCGTGTAGTGGGGCAACACATTTTTTATTTATGGAAACAAGTGTAAAAGTCATTTTTTTAAGGAAGTGTAATCATCATATATATATATATATATATATATATATATATATATATATATATATATATATATATATATATATATATATCATATCATATAAATATAAATGTAAATATCATTGAAATAACTGAAAAATAAATTATTTTAGTAAGTGATTATATGTAAATTAATTTAAGTCAGTATTAAAAAACCTGAAGAGTGAACTTTGGTTAGTGACTTTGAAGTTTGAAGGTCACGGTTTCTCCCAAACTGTCTAACATGAATGGTTTATGATTTTGTTGTTGTCTACTTGTCTGTCTCTGACATTATAGCTGCTAAGTATTCATGTTTAAGTGCTAAGATTCCTGGCTCGGAATCGAGAGGTTGTGCTCGGAAAAATGTGGGATAAATGAATTTACAAGAAGGTAACCAGTATCTGTCTTCTGATTGGGAATTCTGTTATGGGTAGGCTTGTGTTCAACAACTGGGATCAAGCCGTTTGAAGCTCATGCAAGCTGAAGATGCTCTTTCAGCAGAGTCTGATCCACGACATGCATGGCAGGTGATCCATGTAAATCTCATTCTTGATATTATATTTAGTACAGAATTTGAGGCATCAGAAGGTAATATAACACCAGGTATTGAGATTCAGGATTTGTTCTTATTTAAATTTATAATATGAGAAACTTTGAAAATTCTATGTGGCCTACGTCAAGAAAGTTTTTTGCAAATTACAACAGAACTGCATGCTTATTCGATTATTGCTTATTTCCTACTCCACACTCCCCACAAATAAAAACCCACATCAATAAAAACATCAAGATTCATACAAATAAGAAATTGGCAATGGATAGATTGTTGGACATCCAATTCAATCAACCAGAAGTTACTATAATCCAACATAAAACTCAATGCATATTACATGACTTAATCAAGCATTGGGATCATCTTCAAAGCTTCTCCTTCATCCTCTCAACCGCGGCCCTAAGAGTTTCCTCATCCTTGCAGAAAACAAATCTGACTAGATTCTTTCCCTCTTCTGGATTCAAGCAAAACACACTGCAAGGGATTGCCACCACCCCCACCTCCTTATGCAGATATTTACAAAATGCAACATCATTTTCCATTCCAAAATGGGTGTGATCTGCTAACACAAAGAATGTTCCATTGGGTGGGAATACCTTAAAGCCAACGGCCTTTAATCCTTCCACCAAAATAGCCCTCTTAGCTATATAATCCCTCTTCAGCTCTACATAGTAAGAGTCTGGTGCTCTAAGAGCTACTGCAGCAGCACACTGCAGAGCATTGGGGCTCGAAAAAGTAACGAAAGCGTGTGCCTGTCGCACTCCCCATGATAAGTGTGAGGGTGCTATGGCCCAACCAATCTTCCATCCTGTTAAGTTGAATGTCTTTGCCATTGAGTTCATTGTCACTGTCCTTTCAAACATTCCAGGCAAAGAAGCTATTGAAATGTGCTCCACATCAAATGCCAACTTGTGATAAACCTCATCAGCAAAAACTAGAACATCATTCTCAATGCAAAGTGATGCAATAGCATTGAGCTCTTCCAAAGTGAACATCTTTCCAGTAGGGTTGTGAGGAGTATTTATAAGAATGGCACGTGTATTACTTGACACGATGGACTTCAATTTTTCAATTGGGACAGCAAAATCTGGAGGGTGCAAAGAGATGCTTTTTATTTTTGCACCAGCCATGGTTAAATTGGCTTCATAACAATCATATAAAGGAGTAAACAGGATAACCTCATCACCGGGATTTATCAATCCTAGCACAGTGGCAGCAATTGCTTCTAAGTAGGGTTGTGACAGTAACTTCCTTATCAGGGTCTACCACTATTCCAGTATCCTTCTTAAATCTATCAGCAATAGCAATGTTCAGTTCTGGAACTCCAAAACCTCGTGCATACTGATTTTTCCCATCTCTGATGGCCTGAATTGCTGCTTCCTTTATAAATTCTGGACCATCAAAGTTGGGAAAGCCTCGTCCAAGGTTTATGATTCCATCTTTCTGGTTGGTTGCACCTCCCCAATCTCTTTGGAACTTCTCTAAGCGCTTCGCAACCTGACAAACAAATAAATAACAATCAGCAACAATCAAAGTAAACGCATGGCTCATGAGTCATTTTCATACTAGGTGTATGGCATAAATAGCAACGAACTCTAGTTTTTTTATTTACAAAAATCCTTCACTTTCTACCAGGTAAGACTTAGTCCTGAGTCCTTGAACCGATTGGAAAGGTTTGACGAGATGAAGAGGCTAGCTAGCAACAGCATCCTCAAATAAACCAAACTCAATTGTAGCAAAAATACATACTCTTCGCCAGGAAACTGAGCAAATTCAAAAGGAAATTAATATGAATATAAACTAAACAGAATAAACAGGGTTGATTTTTAGAGTGTGTGATGGTTGACATAATGTGACCAATAGAAGCATAACACGATTAACATTTAGACGGGTCATGTTGCGATAAACATTAAAATCCTCATACAAGTACATTAAAGACACTACATATACTTTAGTTTCTTTTAAACTTATTTCTTGAGATGAATACTTAATTCTAAAAAAAATAAGCTATTTTTTATTTTTTAATATGCTTTTTTAAATTATTTTTGTTTAAAATAAGAAAAAAAATAAATCCTATTGTCTTATTAAAAAAATATTATTTAAAAAAATTAAATTTAAATAAACTCACCTATATATTTCAATAACCACTAGTAAAAAATATAACAATGAAATAAATTAAACTTTTTTAAAAGTTAGATCAAGTTATACATCCCATTTTTTGGAAGAGTAAGAAGTACATAAATTAATTTTAACTACAATTTATTTTATTTTTATTATTTTCTAGAAGTTAGAAGCACCTTTTATCCAAACTGCCCTACATAAATTAAAGACAGTTAAAAGCTTTCACCATTTATGGATGAGCAGCAGACAAACTGGAAGAACGAAATCCAATCGTGAATCAATGGAAAAGAAATACATATAGGAAACCATGTGCAAAAAAGCTTTGATAAATAAATAGATCACGAAGGTGAAATTTTAGAGATGGAGAAAGAGTCAGAGGGTGGACCTGCAAAGGATAATGCGTTTTCTGGATTGTGGCCTCATTTTCAGTGGAAACAGTCGACATGGTTGAAGGAAGATCAGGATTACGCTGTAGCTCCAACTATTTTTTGGGTACATACAACAATCAAAACAAAGAAAAAACACTATACAAAAATATTATGTCTCACCAAAACGTGCTGCACATGGTCAGTTTTTTTAAAAGTCATATCATAGCTTTGATTTTTGGGATTGTGTTGTGTTCAATGTAGAGCACCTACATGTACCAGCCACGTACAATCATGTGTGATGCACGTGGTTTAATTAAGTGAAGAACAAGGGGCTTGATCCGACTTATTTATTCATATAATTATTTTTTATTAGAGAAAATTTTATTTAAGTTAAATAAAATTATTATAGATAATAAAAATTTTCCTTTAAGAATTTAATATAATTATATACTCAACACTTAAATATTAATAATTAAACAAATAATTTTATGTTGATTAATTCACATGCTTAATGATAACTCCTGGATATGTATGAGTGAAAGAATATGATCTTCCCACTAACTCGATTGAGTTGCATTGCTGGACTTTTAATTAATTAATTAGCTTGTCTGCATTCCCGTTAAGAACTTTGGTCGTCAAAATCAAAAGAATAAAACCACGATGAAAGATTTGAGAATCCATAAAATGTGATTTTGTCACTTATACCAGCATATATTACAAAAAATACTTAACATGCACTCATACCCAATGCCCAATTTTGCTTGCGCCTTACATTTTCCCACAAAATTAGACTAGCTTGATCCCATTTTAAAAATTAAACTAAAAAACGAAAAATGGGAGAGCTGAAAAGTATAACTGCGTTGGGTCACTCGTGCTTCTTGTAAAATACCAATGTCTGGTCAAATTAAAAAGTACAAAACACTCAAAACAGAATTACAAGATAAATAAAAACGCATCACAAAAATTACAAAATAAATAAATAAATAAAAATATCCAATCAAACTAATTACAAATAGCTTGACTAAAAACCGATTATGGAATTTGGGGAGATAACAACAGATTGAAAGAGAGACAGAGGAGATGCTAAACGAAGGGGCTCTGTGCAGGAGCAAAGCCCTTCATCTTTGTGCTTTTAAATCTGGTCTGGATCATGCCCTTGTCCCTTGCATGGCTGGCCCAAAATGAATGAAGCTTAGCCTCTCTTCAGCCCAAGCCCTGATCTTTTTCACCTATTTGTTGTTGGTTTTGGGCTCAGCCGCGTCAACAAAGTCTGTTTCTTTATTATTTTAATTAGGGAGTTGCTATTTCCACTTCCCTTGATTACTAATACACTCTTTTTTCTAATTCTTTTCCCTAAAATATCCTTGTTTCAGAATAGGTGATTTTTTTTACGGACAAATATTAATTATTAATTGTTAGTTTTTTATTAGTGGAAGGCCACCTCTCAACCCTCCCTTCATCACTAGAATAGGTGATTGTGTACTCCCCTTGTTTAATTATGTTGCGTCTTCAACACCATAACAAATACATACACTCCCATTGCTTATCACTCAAAGACCCTACCCTCACTTTTTTCACATTTTCCACTCACACAACAACTAAGTTAGATAACATTCAACTAAGATCGCCAAGTCACATGCGTGAACTTTGAACTCCTGCAACCAAAGTCCCTTCCAAACCAACTTTGACTATTATAAAAAGGAAGTTGTGTATTGGGATATACCTATAATCGATCCATTAAACTATCAGACATAAAAACATAAAAATGAAAGAAGAACAAAAATTCAAGGAATGGAGAAAGCAAAATAAAAACACAGTCCTTCCCCGAGTGATGCTAACTCTAACCTGTTGGAAAGCTTTGACACCTCGTCATTGGCGCCTGGAGGGCATGCGCACAGCACTATGTTGTCGGTGTTTCTGGCAACGCTTCACCTACGTCAATGATTATTTATAATTGATTTGATTTAAATTTAAAATAAAAATAATTAACAATCCAAATTTATTTAAATACTTTTGATTTGAATTACCTAGTTTTTGTATCCGTGCAGCACTTTTTTTTAAAATTATTATTTGAGAACTATTCATACTATAAATTTCATAAATAAAAAAACAATATCATATTATGTTATATTGTATAAATATGACCAACATATTTAAAAAAACAAAGCAAGTTTACTTATCCAAAAAGTATCTAATAGATGACCACCTAACAAAAAATTGATGATATTTGTCTCCTTTCAATATAAAAATTAATTTTACGAGAATTCATTTATTTATATAAATATAAATAAAAAATAAACATGAATACAAGTAATCAGAAAGAATATTCATGTCTCTTTCTTATTATAAAACAATCAGAAACCGGAACTAGCCCAACATAATTTTTCTTAAGTTATTCTAAAGCACAAATTCTATCGAGCAAATTGACATTAAAAATCTCTCAAACAGAAATGCATATCAGAAGTTGTTATAGCTGATGAAGTTTCTCCGGAAGTTGGATCCTAATCTTAATTTTTAATTTCAAATATTCATTTGTTCTAAAAATAGTCAAATTAAAAAAGAACACATTTATATGCATTTTCCAGTATAAAAAAACAGAATAAGATGTATTTAAAAGATTAAAAATAGTTGTGACATTCATATCCATATAACTGGGTAATAAATGCCTATAAATGTATAGGAAAGAAGTATAAATTGGTAATCAAATTACATTCAGATTTATTTTTTGGCAAGGTATGAGACTTAACAAACATGTGTGTTGTGAGTTGACTGTCATAAGAACCTCATTTCACTTTTGCTTCTCAACCATTTGCGCACCAAACACCAAAATGAGTTTCATTTACCAAAAAATTAAAATTGATTCAGAAAGCTTTGAAAATTTACCTTCTCTACCCAATTCAATTAGACTTCTATAGATTTTCAAAAACCTGTATGTATACAATATTTTTGGCAGGTGTACACATCCTACCATCTTCATCCAAGATAATCAAGTATTTTTAAGCCCTTTTGGGACTTGACTCTTGAAAAAGCAACATAAAATTGACCATGTGTAAAAACCAATTTAGGTAGGTATAATACTCTTGTTGATGGTCATTACAAAACATAAACAAATAAGGAACTATCTTTGCTATAATTTGAATGGAAAACCTGAAGGGCATGCCCACAATGCTAAGTTGTTGGTGTTTCTCAATGACCTTTGGAGCTCCAAAACGAATCGTCGTGCTCTGCAACATCACGTTTGCATTTTCTCGGCTTCGAACGCTTCACTGACGTCAATGATTATTTATAAATGATTCGATTTAAATTTAAAATAAAAAACAATAACAATCCAAATTTATTTAAATACTTTTGATTTGAATTAATTCAATACGATAAACTGGTGGAACAATTTATTTTATTATCATGCTATTACTATGAAGTATTTATCAATTAAACTTTGTTGAAAAATTTAACTGATCACTTTTAATTATTTTTTCTTTTTTTAATCATATTTTTTTATCACAATATTCGAATTCAAGATCTTATTTATTTTTTTTAAAAAATCAAACCTAATATATAAGTTTTTCAAAAGGCTTATCAATTATTAGACGAAACTATTGTTTTAATCATGGGCCTCGCAAGCCTCCCCCTTCGAAATAATTTTTGTCAGTATAGCAAAGCTCCATCAAACAACAGGGGAACTGGTTAAAAAGAAAACTAAAAGAAGTAAAAAGATATTTTGAAAGAAGACAACGGGTATGAACAAGCCTCTATTTGCTTTCCAAACTTTTAATTAGATGTTGCCATTTATTTCATTTTCTTCAAATAACTTGGTTGCCTAATGGGCTAAATGAAATTGTAAATGATGCTTTCAAGTTTTTAAGAGAGAGGAAAAAAAACACTTCAATTGTTTTCTAGTTCAAATAAGATATTTGTTGATTCTTTCCCATTTAACAAGACAATTAAATAGTTCTCCCATCCCTTTTCTTAGTTTTTAAACCCTTTTAATATTCTAGGATGCGGTATGTGAATCACTGACATCATTAGGCTTCAGTTTTAACTTTTTCTGCCTAATTTTTTAATTAACATCTAATTGAAATTATTTAGCATATGGAAACTAGCCCGGAGATAGTACAATATTTATGGGTGATAGTATTCATCCACTAATCATTCAATTCATCTATACATAAATCCAACTAATTTGTCCAATAACAAAAATGAAACTTAATGATATAAATGAATTTTATCAACAATTCGTACTAGCTACTTAATTACTAAAATCGTATTTTAAAACTATTTGATGAAAGTAGGGGTGACAAATGAATCCATTTATCTATTATCCGTCCAATCCATTCATTACAAAAAAATGGATGGATCCAAATCTATTCATTTAAATTTATGGATGGTTAATTTCGGGATATTAGTTATGATTTTTTTTATCAACTTTGGTCAGGACTATTTTTTAACTAATGTTGTTCAAAATTTTTTTGGCTGACATTGACTGATGATATTTTTCAGTCGATATTGTCCAATGTTATTTTTCGACGATGTCAGTTAAAGTATTTTTTCGACCAACTTTGTTTGGGGTTATTTTTTGGCCGATATCTTCTAGAGTTTTTTGGCCTACTTCAGCTAATCATGTTTTTCAGCTGACATCAGTCGACGCTATTTTTTAGACGATGTTAGTTAGGATTTTTTTTACAACATTGATCGGGCTATTTTTTTGCCAATGTCTTCTAGATTTTTTTCAACCAATGTTGACTAATGATATTTTTCAACCGACATCAATCGAGACTATTTTTGATTGACGTCAATTAGGGTTTTATTTCGTTCAATGTCTTATAAGGCCATTTTTTTACAAACGTCGGCTAGAATTTTTGGTCAACATTGGTCATGGCTACTTTTTTCCTGATATCGACTAGGGTTTTCAGTTGATATCGGTTAGGTTTTTTTTTGTCAATGCTAGTTAAGACTTTTTTATGGCTGACATCAACTAGGGTTTTTTTCGATTGGTGTTAGTTGGGACTATTTTTTGGCCGATGTTAATTGAAAAATATCACCGATCGTCCAAAAATTCTAGACGACGTCGATAAAAAAATTGTATGATTTGACAATCGATCGGAAAAAGACTAATCAATGTCAGTAAAAAAATAGTCTTGTACACACACCAAATAGTCTTGCATATCATTTCCTCTACAACCTACTTATAATTTGAAAAACGATGAATCTACACATTAGTCGATTTTTCTTTAATATGTATACACGATATACAAATGTGTTGAATGGTTATAGAGAGAAAGCTAATCTCATATGAAAGATGTGCGAAAAAAATAAATGAATATATATGCTTCAGATTTGTACGAACAATCCAACTTAAAACATTAAGTTATGATGATTACTTTGCTTATATATATATATATATATATATATATATATATATATATATATATATATATATATATATATATATCTCGTAAATTGAAGAGTCTTAAAGTCAAATGAACTATCTTTGAGAAATGGTTAACCATGTATATACTCATAGATCAAAATAGACAAATTAAAATGCAATGGGGGTTTTAATTAATATTCTTCAGAATATACATAATGTTTATCGCTCAACGAGCATCCATATTATTTATTGAACAAATGAGTGGCGATGAAAGCAGAGGGATTATATATTCATTATCCAAGTCAAAAACACACTGTAGTTGGCACAATTTGACAAGAAGTTTATAATAAAAAAACACGAGATTATCCAATGAGTTTATGAGCACGATGTTTTGGCAACTTCTTTGGTATATGATATATGCTCGTATATACCTAGAAAGATATAGAGATTCCTTGTCTCTTGCAAAGACGCAAGATTCCCTTATTATTTTTAATACAAACTATGAATTAAACTGCAAGTGTGATTGCAAGCAAATCACTAGCAGTTGTAAGGAATATGTGTTCCAATGGCGATTGTTATCGCTGTGAGGAGGCAAAACTTGACCCACCCACTGTAACCATATGCATACATTAATGTACAAACAACCACATATTTGATGTTTTCGTTGTCCATTTCTAAGGTAATTGTGAATTCTTAAATTAATTAATAGGGTACTACGTACTTAATATATGATGCACTGAGCAAACGGTTAACCACTCTGAATTATTTAGGTCACATAAATGTGTGCAAACCGCTAAGCAACTTGTGTAAATTAACAATCAACTTAATTCACCTAGCTAGGAGATAGGAAGCAGCAGAGTTTGACTTAAACGTTGACGCCATAACAATTGTATAAAAAGTATACAGAAATTAATGGAATCCCAGAAATTATAGATCGATCCAATAATAGTTTTTTCTGCCATAACTACATGTTTTTGCTGCCAATAATAGTAGTTATTTAATATCAAATCATGGAGACAATGTTGCTTTGATCATGCACAAATTTATTTATAAAAAGTTAATTATTAATTGTGTTTAGTGTGGGAATTAGAACTATAAAGTTAATTAATCATCAAACTTGTAGATAAGATTGGGTTAGAATTAATATAACTGTTAAAGTTGGGGTATTAGCTGTGTGAAGATTATTAGAAATACTAGTAAGGAGGATGAACTAGATGCCATATGATTTAGTGATTAGAAGTTGTTACAGATTGAGCTTGAGGTCTAATTCATATTGCAACTCTTTTAAGTTCAAAATTTCTTAAAGTCTAAATTTAGTTTAAAAAAATAGTAAAACAGTAAATGGTTTGTTATAAACTTAATACATGGCAAAAATTTATGACATATGTAATATAACGATCGATTGCTTTTGTTATATTGTGTTTAGTATTTTTTTAAACATTTTTTCCTAAATTTATAAATTGAATTTTAATTTGATATTTATTTTTAAATTGTTTTGATTTTTTCAAAATGAATACAAAAGTTATATTCTATGTTTAAAGTTTAATGGATATGCACTATGATAGTATAAAAAGTTGTTATCTATGGATTATGAGTTGTTCTTTTCGTAAAAAAAAACTTGAAAGAATCTAAACAATGCAATTACTTCTTGTTTTACCTATTTTTTTTCAATAAATATTTACCTGAATTAAGTGTACAAGTCAATAAAAAAAATATTTCACAATCTGTTCATTCTCATTCTAATTTATTGAATCCAAATTCAAATATCTCATCAATTTCAATAACTTTTTTTTTTGTCATTGTTAGAGTTAAAAGTCGACCACTAGCAATTTTTTTAAATATTATTTCAAACGTTTAAGATCTTAAATTTTTTTTAAAAAAAAAACCTGTAAGATCTTTTAAATCTTGTTTAACTTTTCTAGTTTTTTTAGCAATAACAATTTGAATAAGAAAATTTTCTAGTATTGACTTTTACAAAATAATTATTTAAAGTGATGATGTATTTGAAAATTCCATTAAATTAAATTTGAGATTCAGTTAGTTAAAACGAGAGTAGGCAAATTAAGAAATATTTTTGTATTGGCATAATGACTTTATTTAGGCAAATAGTTAGAAAAATTATAAAAAGAAAAAAAGCAAAAACTTATTGCGGTGTTTAAAGTGTTTTAATTATTTGTCAAAAAAGGTAGACCATATTATCAATGGATGAAACATTTCATGGGGACTAACGGGTCATGCAAAGTATACGATATTCGCGTCACTTTCATTTTCCAGTTTATTTTCCATCTTAAACCCGAACCATTTTGAAAATATTTTACATAAGTCTAGAGAGATTAAAATAGTTCTTCAACTTCATGCTTTAGCAAATATTTGAGGCTTAAATTAGGTAGGAAGGGTAGGAAAAAGTGTTGATCATTCACTTAACATCTTCCCCTTCCTTAAGTGGTTAACTTTTAGCAGTTTTAAGTCATCAAAAATAATTTTATCCTATAATTTCCTTTATTTTTAGTTTTAATATTCAATTTTTTATACTTTTAAAATTTACTTTTGATTTCAATAGTTTTTAAAAAAAAATGGTTTTAATCCTTATCATCAATATAATATGTCAAAATATGTATATTGGAAGAGCTATTTGAACCATTTATTAGAAGGACTAAATTAAATTTAAACAAAATAGAATTTTAAGAACTAAAACTTAAATTAGTAAAGCTATAAAAACTAGAGATTAAATTTTAAAGTATTAAGATTAAAACCAAAATTGATATATACTATAGAGATAAAAAAAAATATTTAAGCATATTGAAAATATTGTGTTGATTATGAGATAAATCCGTAAATATATTAAATTCAATAGTTATGATTTAACCTAAATTCTACCGCAAAATATTTTAAATGAAATAATTTAAAATAGTTATGCTATCTATCTATTTCTCTCTATATATTAACTTTAGTGGATTAGTGTTATACGATGAGAATATAATAATTTCTCCACACTGTTCAAGTAACAACTGGCAGATCAGGGTCACACCTGTGCCTGGAATTTTCGAAACATAACATTTGAGGGTTTGTACTTTTAATTATTTTTTTCTTCTTTCTAATTTCTTATTCTTTCTGTTTGACATTCGCCTTGCAGATTGGGACTCAACTATATAGGCAGCTGGAATGTATATTAATTAAAATGGTTATAACTTGTGACCCAAAGATTCTCTTGCCTGCTTCCTGATTATTTTATTAAGTCCTCCGGGGAGTGGGTATCTTTTGTAGCATGTATCTACATGTAACCCTAAATTCTATTTTATAAATATAATGTTTGACATTTTAATTATATTTGCCCGTTTGGGAAGCAGAATAGCTTCATATCCTGTTTGATGGTATATATAATAAATATTAATATATAACAACTATTATTATTTTTAGAATTTAATTTCCATACATTTTCAATGTGAATTTTTTTTTACATTATTAGCTTATCAGAATTCATTATGAGTATGATTTCTAAAATAGTGATTATAAAAGTTAACAATTTTTTTTACAGAAAAAGTTAACAATTTTATTATATATGTCAATATGTTATTAAATAATAATACAAAATTTTATTATACTGAATGTGCGTTATAATTAAATTATGTTTATGTATTTTAACTTATATTTTATGATTTAGATTTTTCTGCCATATCTTTATTTTACCAAAAATACATTGTTAAACCAATTTTAGATTAAATTCAACTAATTTTGCTACATCCAGTCCTTAAATAATCACACAAGAAAACAACCTTAATTAATTACTTCCGTTCTTAAGACATATATAAGAGGGGTTCTTAATTCTTTTTAAGTTTTTCGGGAATCTTAATACTTCACTACCATTGCTTATCATACTGCAGGATCCCTTACCCACAAATACCATGGAACTGAGATATATACCACACTCTAAGCCTTTTACAAGGAGAATAAAATCAAATAATCTGATTTGTGATAAATAGACAAGTTGATAGCACATTTCTCTTGCTCAACTCAATAATAGAAGTAAGCCTTGGTTCCTTTTGATCTTTGATTTTTGTTAAAGAGTATGTAAAAGTGTTTTTCTCACGTATTCTAACTCTTATATTCGAGATTTATATGTCATAACGAATGTGATGATCCTCCAATGGTGACTTCACAAGCTCTGTAATGATGGGATACCTATAAGGACTGGTGCAAAAGCCAATATAAATCAGAGTCAAGAAAAAAGAGTTTTGATTTAGGATTATCATAACTTCATTGTCTTTACCTTGGGACCCTGGTGTAAACAATAAAGATTGTGTATCATTGGAGAACAAATCACAAATCTTAGAATGAATAAAAATAGTATTGAGATGAATGCTTGTTCTTTCTTTGTATCTACAATTCCATGCGTTTGTTGTTAATTAAGAATAATGTAGTGACATGTTAACAACCATGATTAATGACAAGTGATATTGTTTGCCGCCCGAACGGGATCATGAGTCATGAAAGGGGAGGCTGCCTCACAAATATGGAACTGCTTCCTTGCCTGGTTTTGAGGAACATGCCGGCCATTGGATTGGGTTAATTAGTCTTTCGGTGCATTTATGGGTAAAACAATCCCATAATGTTGTACATATCAGGTCAACCATTGACTTTAATTTTAGTCCATTAGGAACTAAAGAATAATTTAGGGTTACTGATGTCACTGTACTATTGTAGCACTCTCATAAGTTTTGGCCAATCCAATTATTTAATGGTGTGGGCGTGGCCATGTTTAACAAGTCAGTGTCATTTTGAGAAGAGTCTTGTTAATTAATGTTATACATCGATTAAAAAATTAAAAGAAAAAATATTTATCATGAAAATCCAGCTACAATATAAATAAAATCATAAGTAATGTTATTTTATGTTTTTCAATAAAAATATATATTTTTTAATTTTTTAATCAGTACCTAATGATATTGATTAACATCTTCCTTTCAAAAACGATTTTGTAGGGGTTAGCATAATTTATGGAGATAATATCTTTGGTTTCTCATTGCCGACCCCATAACTAATAGGGAAAACATGCATGTCTTGAAAATTGTAAATTAAAAAAACATGATTGCATCATTAATTTTGCACTTCCGGTAACTTTATACGTGGATTTTGCAAACAAAGAGTAACTCAAAGATGCATGGCAGGGACGGATTTGGGAGGAGGAGTGGGTAACTCAAACACGTGGTTATCGACAGTGATGTGGTGACTATCTGTGGCAATGATATCTAGGTGCTCTGGGCAAAACACACGATGAACCAACTGTTGTGGAAGCAAAAAGTTCGCAGAAGCACTGATATAGATACTGGTTTTATTTGTTTTCTTCAATATTACTAGTTACTTGTACCTTAGACCTAGCTACTTTTATATATATAAGAACCAGGCAATAAACTGTAGAAGCAATTGTTGTTTACTGTTGCTTCACACATCTTCAGAAGATCCTGAAGCACAACTTGTGTTGCAGTAGTTGCTTAAGTGCTCAAGTAAAAAAGTGAGTTAAACACCCAGTGGCAAAACTAGCAGAATATAAAATAAAAAATGAAATATGCTCTAAGTACTTTAATTAAAGACATTTTTTTATTGAACTAAAAAATGAAATATAATTATCTGTACTTTCTTCTTTAGACTTAATTTTCAGTAACTAAAACTAGAATATGTTTTTATTTTAAAAAGTATTTATTAAACTTTAAAAATGTAGTAATTTTTTAATGAAAAGTTTATACCATTGATTGCCTAAAGTGAATCTTAAAGATTGGTGTTAAATATTTTTTTAATAAAAATATATTGATAATTTAAAAAATTTACTTTTTTAGTGACTTATTTAATTCTCGTTAAATATTCAAAGCATATATATATATATATATATATATATATATATATATATATATATATATATATATATATATATATATATTAATTGTTAACACAATATACATATAAAATGGTAGAGCCGTTTTGTTTTCTTAGTCTTAAAATTGGCGTGAATATGAAATTAGTGGAAAAAGCTTGGTTGCAAAGAAAACAACTAATTTGATATTTCTACATAGTTTTAAGAAGGTCGTACATGCAGCTCAAAAACTAGTATTTGAATCATTATAAAAAATCAGACATCAACGATCAATATTAAAGACAGTCTTATCAAAGGTAGAGATTGAAAATTAAAATAATTGATGATAAAAGTTCAAGATCAAAATAATTAACGGTGAATATTTAAAAAAAAATTATTGTGATTATAAATAGTTAGAGCTTATATTCTATAAATATATAATTTATATTATGTAAAAAAGGTTGGAACTTATACACATCCACGTATTCTAAGTCCCTATAACATTCATGGATCGACAGGTTAATATAATTATTTCTTTTTTTTTAATAGAGTAGATTCTTTTAATGACATTTTTTTTCTTTCTTCTTCCTAAAACACTTTTTTCTTTTGATGTCTATTTTTTATTTTTATAACATTTTCTTTTACTTAATACATATTGTTATTTTGTTTGAGTAATCATATAATTTTATATGATTAAATTGAACATTAAAAATTTAATACATTGATTCCCGATAAATGATCTACTAAGAGAATAAAAAGCCTTCAAAGGGAAAAATTATCTTCTTCCTCAAATATCTATGAAATTATGTTTGTCGAAGAAAACATATATAAAATTTAATTACCCTCAACATATTGTTATTATTTGTTGACTTTAAAAAAACCACAATGTTATTTATCAATAATACTAAATTAATTAATTAAGGTGTGGGTTTGGATTTTCTTTCCTTCGAATATATGACAAATTATAAAAGCCTCAGTGTGTTATAAGTGGTCACAGCCAATATATACCATAATTTAATTAACTTTAAATCATATGTCGATTAAAGTGTTGCAATTAATTTATAAAATTTAAATAATTTTGAGCCTCGCCAGATTTTTTTCTTTCAATCTAAAACCGATAAATTAATATTTATTTCAATGGATGCTTTCAACTGTGATTTTGTAAAGAGGGTTATAACTTATAAAATGCAAAAACAGTCGACTTTCATGAAACAGTATGAACATGGCAAAATCGACCTGTTTAGCAAATCAAAGTAAGTGTGTTTTCCAATGGCATATTTACAAGTATATCTACGTAACAGAATTCAAATAGTTAGGGCTAATAGAAGACTTACTTATCATTGGCAGCCCTGGAAATGTATATGTAGTATATAACTTTTAGGTATGTAGAAAGGCATATTTGTATGTACATCATGCAATATACAATATACTGCATCTCGATCGTTAACGTGTTGATGATTAGCATCAATCGCGGGGTCTTCTAATAGAGCTATTTAAATATGTCCCTTCACAATATCTCAAGGTGCTTAGTTTTGCATCTGTGACATATATATAAACACAATTTCCACCTCTAATTAAGACAACTTGACTTATCACGTCTATTCGCGGCATCGACTATTCTATGTGTGAAACGTGCAATGAAACAACTCTAGGCGTGGACGACCATTTTAAAAGCCCAAAATGAGGATTTATGTGTCATTGAATACGTTATCAAAAGTGTAGGTTCCCTTAAAGGCAGACACTACACAGCTCTTCGTTTATTTAAAAATTTGTCTTGATAATGAAAATTCTGTACTATAACTTAACGGTCACCCTTTTCGTTTACATCTACCACAATGAAAAGAATAATCGGCCATTCAAGTTGTTAATCAAATAAAATCGTTTTTCGAATTCATGCACGTATGTCTAATTTTATTCCAAGAGCCGAAATTCTGAAATGGACACTCTTTTTTTTTTTTTACTACGCCAATTTCTCTGATAACCTTGAATCAGCTAACGAATTTGATTGGAAACTAGAATCAAGAAGTATCTGTTATGACTTAGGAATATGAAGGATAATTCATTTTAAAAGACTGGTCCATTAATAAAAGAGTCTCATAACATAAATATTACATTATGTTCTTATTTTACTTAATGTACGTAGATCTCCTTTCCATAATCTAGCTCTTAACCAAAATACTAATTTTTACGATTATGACTTTGTTGGGATAAATTTCTTCATAAACTATTATAGAAATAGAAAATAAATTAAATTAAACTTGCATTATGATAAATCATCTCAATTTTTGTTTTATTGAGGTTATATGAAAAATTCCTATAAATGTTAAATGTTTAAGTTTTTCTTAGAGAAAAAAAATATTTTTAAATTAATTTTAACTTATGAAAGAAATTTAATTTATTACATTTTTATTTTTTTCTTTGTACTTGTGAAGAAATTTATTTATCAACTTAAAAGATGTGAAAAGGTTCATAAAAAGACTATTTTATTAAGTGAAAGAGTTGCATTACAGAATTATCAAACTGGTGTTTTTTTTCCGTAATTAATAGGTATTTAAGATTTTTATTTATAACTTAATTAATTTCTTTTTTATCAGATCAATTTACTTTGAAACAAAATAATATATTTAATCACGAGTCTCTGCATCTATACCAGATATCAAATCCCATATTAACAGTACTTGTGAGTTGTGTGAACCTGGACCAAGGGCTGAGGAGAAGACATTCCCGACGTGATGATGTGGGATGAAGAGAGTCTTAGCCAATGAGAGGATGCCAAGTAGTATGGACCCTGTCAGGATGACGTGGCAGGATCAAATGATAAGGCAGTGACCAGTGGGATAGGCTTGATAGAGAGTTTAACTTTTTTTTTTTTTTAACATTTTCCTTTGAGATACGACTACGAGATATTGAGGCTTATATACGTCTTTTTCGTGATGTATCGTATGAGGTTAAAATTAAACTTTTCAACAAAACTGAGCTTTCATGTTGATGATTTCTATATGATGTTTGTGAGGCGTATTTCATCAAAATAACATATATAACTACATCAACCCCCCACCCCACCCCGTCCAAATGCCACTAGAACATTTTTTTTTTAAACATAGTCCTTGTTCTTACACATTTTGCTTCTCCTCACCCACTTATTATGCCCATATTCTCTTATTAACTTTACACTTTTAGTCGTAACTCTAAGAATGTGTTTGGATGAAGAAATTTTAAATTCTGAAAAATTTTAAATTCTAAGAATTTCAAATACTTCAATCGAAATTCTTTTATTTTTAAAATTTTGTGTTTGGATAAAAAATATTAAAATTATGAGGATTAAAAAAATGAATAAAAAAAAGAGAAGATATGATTGGTGTACTAGTTATACGTGTTCTTCTATACTCACACTCTATCGATATTTTAGGAGATCGAATGGTGTTTCTTGAGAAAAATATAAAAAGAGAATTTCAATTTCTCACTTTTTAGAAGGAAATTAAAATTCTAGATTTTTAGTTGTTTAAAATTTCAAAATTTTAAATTCTTCATAAAAAAACATCCAAACAATGAATTCTAAATTACAGAAATTCAAATTCTTTGATAAATTACTTTCCTCAGCTAAAATTCTCTATCCAAACGTATTCTAAGAGCTTTATTTTTGCTTATTTTGGTCCTGTTAATCAGCACATGCAAATTATATATATATAATAGCACATGCAAAAAGTAGCAGTACTTCAGTTTTGGTTAAACTAATTAAACCGTGTATATATCTTCGTCTCTTTTATCAAAATATGTAACCGAACTAAATATGAAGAGAATCTAGCTTTGTCTCATTAATTGCATACACATCTAATTCTCTACTCATTTTATTGCTGATTCTTGAATTCTCTGGTTTAATTATTTTTCTGGAACAGAAAAAATAATGAAAATGGCTTTCATATCATGCGTCCTCAAATCTGTCTAGTATTTTTTGTGTGTACAATGTGACAAAGAACTTGGATCCTTTCCGACAACAATCTTTTCCAATCTCTTTCGTCTTCTTTATAGCTCTCTAATTCTTCTTTGTCTCTCCATCATTTTGTCCATCTTCTTTCCAAATTGTTTTTTTTTTTGGAATAGTTAAACAAAATTCACTTATAGAGAATACAAGAGATTCTCTCATCTATATACAAATTCCTCAATTACATTAATAATATAAAAAAGATTTAAATATATTTTTAGTCCTTAAAAAAATATTTTTAGACCTTCAAATCTTTAAAAAGTTGTTTTTAATTCTTCTTTATTTACTATGTTCATATTTTCAGATTTGACACCAAAACTTATTTTTTTAATTTATTTTTAAAAACATAATTTCTGGAAATTTTAAATCAGCAAAATATTTTACTTGTGTAGTTAGGTGACTTCTTTTTTTTACATAGTCTAACAACTCTAAAAAAGAAAAATAAAACATGAATGTGAAATATGATTTTTTTAACTTATTCTAATGATTTTAAACTATCATAAATCATTTTAAATAAATTAAATTTTAAAAAATTGACAATGTCAAATGGTCATAAATCGTAACACCATTAAAATAAAAAAAAAGAAAAACTAAATGTAATTTTTTAAAAATTTGAGGAACTAATAAAAAGAATTTTTTGAAGGACTAAAAAGATAATTACGGACTAAAAACATACTTAAGTTTATATAAGATGATGGTATGTTATGATCTAATTAATATAATGATTTTTTTTAGATTGATTATATTTTGATAAAAAAATTCTAAATACTCAATTAATTAACAACTCTATTTTTCGGTTTTTCCTCTATTTCTCTCTTTTTATCACACTAAATCATCAAGTAAATCAATTACTTTATTTTTCCTCTCTTCTTTTCTCTCTCAAGTCATAGACAATTCAAAGTTATCAAAAAACTTTTTTTTTTTTCTATCGCTAGGACAATGTTGTCGTAGGCTTGAAATGTTGCATTGAACTCCTAATGTATACAACTAAAGAGGCAACAAAAATTACAGCAAAAGATAAACACTCAAAATTGGACTCTATTACCAACTTATTTTCTCAAAATTATACATTCCTTAGGATTAAGATCCCATTCATATTATTAAAGACAAGTACGAGGTCAAGATCTCCCGGCCCCAACCATTTCCACGCAAGATAACATTAATGCTATAAATAAGATGTGTGAATTCAACTTCATAATTTGAGAAGATACATTTTATTTCTATGTTCCCAGATTGACCAAAATATAATATAAGCACAACATAGAATTGGAATAACACTCGAGGAGATCCTAAGTCATAACTAACATAAACCCTAATCACCCAAAAATATAATACCTTATCACATCTTAAAAGAGAAATCACAGCAACAAAACAAATGAGAAACAAATTCAAATTAAAACTCACACAAGACACATTTAATAGCGCATTTCCGTCACCAATAATCCTTTTTTGGAGACAAAATAAGATGACTAAGCCAATCCAAAACTAAAAATTTGATTAAAAAATGTAAAATAAACCATAAGATCAATAAATATTATTGATAAACTTAATGTTCCTTGTCAGAGCAGTGAATTACAGGATATGGATGATAATGTGAGGTTTTTTTAAAAGTTATATAGAAACAGAAGGGGTTAGTAGTAATATAAAAATTTGGTTGGCATAGTAAGAATGAGTATTTAATAATTGTATAAGTGGAAGATGAGGGTATAAAAAACGAAACTAGTAAAGATGATGAATATAGTATTTTATAACATTGATTGTAACATCAGCTGGGCAAAACTCTATAATCACCAATCAATTTTTGGACTCCCACTGTTTCATGGTCCAGATCCTTCTTCTTTATCTCTCTTTCCAACTCTCCAACTCTTTATAAATCTCCCTCCATCCCCACACACCACTTCTACTCAATACACCAATCTACTTTCTCTTCTCTCTTGTCACTTGTCACCAATAACCATCGAAATAGACATGGACATAGATGCTATCCACAACCTCGACTTCTCCGGATACAGCACCATCACCAACACAACCCCCTCTTCTGATGATGACTATGGTTGCAACTGGAACCACTGGTCCCCCGTCGTCAACTGGGACGCCTTCACCGGCGCCCACGACGACTTCCACCAAATCATCGACTCCATCATGTGCGACGGCGCCGCCCCCGAGGAGGACAACCTCAGCCCCGACGACCACGTCGCCAGCAACTCCCCCTCCGTCTCCATCACGGAGGAGGACGACGACGCCGGCGACGATTCCAAGGGCCTGAGACTCGTCCATCTCCTTATGGCCGCCGCGGAGGCCCTCAGCGGCGCCCCCAAGAGCCGCGACCTGGCTCGAGTGATATTGGTTCGGCTCAAGGAGTTGGTGTCGTCCCACGCGGCGCCGCACGGCTCCACCATGGAGAGGCTCGCCGCCTACTTCACCGACGCGCTCCAGGGCCTGCTAGAAGGCGCAGGGGGTGCTCACAATAACAACAACAAGCATCACCACCACTACATCACATCATGTGGGCCCCATCACCACCACCGCGACGATCATCATCATCAAAACGACACCCTCGCGGCGTTCCAACTGCTCCAGGACATGTCTCCCTACGTCAAGTTCGGACACTTCACCGCCAACCAGGCCATCCTCGAGGCCGTGGCCCACGATCGCCGTGTCCACATCGTCGATTACGACATCATGGAAGGGGTCCAGTGGGCCTCCCTCATTCAGGCTCTCGCCTCCAACAAAACGGGCCCACCGGGCCCACACCTTCGTATAACCGCATTGTCCCGCACCGGCTCCGGACGCCGCTCCATCGCCACCGTCCAAGAAACCGGGCGCCGCTTAGCCGCCTTCGCCGCCTCCCTTGGCCAACCGTTCTCCTTCCACCATTGCAGGTTGGAGCCCGACGAAACGTTTAAACCTTCGTCGCTTAAGCTGGTTCGCGGAGAGGCTTTGGTTTTTAACTGTATGCTAAACTTACCGCACCTTAGTTACCGCGCGCCCGAATCGGTTGCGTCGTTTTTGAGCGGAGCCAAAGCGTTGAAGCCGAGGCTGGTGACTTTAGTGGAGGAGGAAGTGGCCTCCATTGTTGGAGGGTTCGTGGCGCGGTTTATGGATTCGCTGCATCACTATTCAGCGGTGTTTGACTCGCTGGAGGCTGGGTTTCCGATGCAGGGCCGGGCCAGGGCACTTGTGGAGCGGGTTTTCTTGGGCCCGAGGATAGTGGGCTCGCTGGCCCGGATGGGGGAAGAGGAGGAAAGAGGGTCGTGGGGGGAGTGGTTGGGTGCGGCGGGGTTCAGGGGAGTTCCGATGAGCTTCGCGAATCATTGCCAAGCGAAGCTGTTAATTGGTCTTTTCAACGACGGGTATAGGGTGGAGGAGTTGGGGAGTAATAAGTTGGTCTTGGATTGGAAATCTAGGCGCTTGCTCTCTGCCTCGCTTTGGACTTCTTCCTCCCACTCAGATTAATTTTCCTTTTTAATTTCTTTGACTCCATAAATGGAAACAAAATCAGAAACTGTATCTTTTACACTTTTAGTTGTACTTCCCATTTATAGTAGTTTTAGTTTTAGGATCTTTGCTAACACGACAGTGACCTACCTAGCAGTCCTAGAAAAATTCCAACACTTCTCCTAACATGTTTTCTTTCTCACAGATCTTTTTCTCTCTGATGAAATCTTGATGAACTTCATTATATTTACGATAAATTAGTGAATGTTTAGAAATTCAGTACAAAATGATTTCTATCAAAAGATCTAAGACTCTTATTTTTTATTTATTTTACTTTTATCAGTTAAATTTATATTAAAACACAAACCATAACAATTTCAAATCAAATATGTATTTAGGTTGTCTATAATTACAAAAGCAAACTCTTAAAACTCAAAAGTTTGATTTATGGATAGAAATTTCATGCAGCCGCATTAACGGGCGATCCTTCACGTTGAGAAATTGTTTTGTTACAATAAAATGGTACACAAGTTTTATACAATTTTTTTTAAAAGTGTAAATACTGAACGTATTATTCAGAAGACATAGAAGTTTATACAATTATCGAGAATGATAGGAAACGAAGAAAAAGAATGATGTTGTAAAATAATATTATAAAAATATGGTATATAAATAATATATGTAATTCTTTCACGTTCTGGCATGAAACTGAGTAACTATTAAGTAATAAGTTCGTGTTCCCTCGTAAGTGCGTGATTGCTAGCTCCTACTCACGCTAAAAATTAATATATAAAAAAAAAAACACATTGCCATTGAGATTTGAGAAAGAACTGTGTTAAAGATTAGACAATTGTTTTGTGAAAAAAATATAATCGTCCACCCAAATTTAGGATGGGACAAGAGAGAAATAAGAAAAATAAAATAGAGATAGTTTTTTTGTTATTCTAGAAATAGAGGAAGAGATAAATATAATAAATTATATAATAAAAAAGAAATAGAAAGGTTAGAAAAAAATAAAATTGAAATGAAAGAATATATATATATATATATATATATATATATATATATATATATATATATATATTTGAGAGTATTAAAATTTTATTTTGAAAGCTATTTCATAGGGTTATAACTTTGTATTCAAATAACAGAAAGAAATCCTTAATTACAAAAAAAAAGAAAGAAATATATCTAATTACTTATGATCATAATTTTTTTTTAAGAAAAAAAAAGATTGTCCCCCGCCGCCATAAAAAAAAGAGTTGCAAAAATTATCTTTTGAAATTTTAAAAATAGTATATTTAAAAAGAACGCATGCTTCTGCTTTTATGTCCTTTTATTTTTATTTGTTCGATATACTGGAAATTGATTTTTACTTTTTTCTTTCTTCAAGAATTCTATAGATTGAGTCTTGCAAGATAGGACAATCCTATAAGTATATTATACTTAAAAAAACATTCTTAAAATTTCCATTTGTAAAATACGATGTAGTTTATGTTCTTGTATTGTATTAATGTCTTTATGAAAACCTTCCTTACAACCACAGCCATCGGAATTTGAATTATTCGAAGCTTGTTTTGTTTTCCTCCTTTTATTTTTAGGTGGTTCACTTTAGCATTATAAAATGACAAATACTAATCCATACCTTAAAGTATTGGTAATTAAGAAACTTAAAATAGAATTATTTTTACTTATACAAATATTATCGAACTATTTTCATGTGTGTGTAATTTTTAACATATAGTGTGCCTTTAATAAACTTACTGTAAAAGTAATAATAGCTTTTTTAACACGCTTTTAAATTTTCAAAAGTAATTATTTTTTATAATATAAATTAAAACAAATACATGAAAATTGTGTAATTTTAAAACTTTTACAATTATCATAAATCTTTTTATATCTTTTTTCCACATAATTACTTTATAATTGGATAAATTATACAGGCGTCCTTTAAATTTTAGTTCAATTACATTTAACATGCATATTAAATGTTTCAAATTAACCCATTTTCTTGAGATTCAATTATGATTATGCTTACTTCTTGTCTAGCTGGAGAGGTAATTGAAATTATACTAAATTCTCCTAAAAGAAAGTTATGTATAAGTTTGAAGAGGATTATTCAGTATATACATAATTAAGTAAAAGTCGAGTGATATTAGTGTTTTTTTTTTCTTTTATACTTTTGTAACAATTACTTATTTTTTTATCAACAAATAAACTTATAATAAAAAGTTACAAAATTTATATTAAAAGTAACAAACTCTTTAAAATAGTATCGTGCCACTTAAAGGCTTCATTTTTGTTCTTAACATGTTTTATTTTTTCCTGATCAATGACCTTCTTGAAAGCGATTCCTTGTTGGAATCTCACATAAAGATATAATGTACTTGAACTTTATTTTGTCCGTATTAATATCCTATACCTGGAAAAAGTATTATTGATCGGAAAATGAAGGTAACAGATATGTTTTCATTACATATGTGCTTTTTCTATGACATTGTAGTACTCAGTACTTGATCTTTCTTTCTTTCTTTTTTTTTTTTTTTGATAGATAGGTGATCTATCTATTCTTACAATATTAATATCACCATATATATTGTTACAAGTTTAATGCAATGTTTGTTTATTATTATAATTTTCTCTATCTTATCTCTCGTTTCACTTTAATCAAGGCACGAATTCTTGTACTGGCAGGTAATCCAAATATGTACATGCATGACATAGAAAGCCAACTCATAAGACTGGTAAAAGTGATCATTGGTTAAATACAGATAACAAAAACGTTATAGGAACACTAGAGATAGAGGTTAAAAAAAAAGGCTTGTATCTCTGTGTGTCATATACATGCAAATGTCAGACAATCACAATATATATATATATATATATATACCAGAGGCTGAGTCTCTTTTATGCTGTTTGATATATACCGAAGGAAAATTGAAAGAAGAAATGAGAAAGGAAGGAAAAATAAATTAAAAAATAAAATATTTTGTTTTGTTTGTTTACTTAATGGATAGAAAGAAAGAAAAAGAGGCAAAAATAAGTGGAATTCAGATGTTTTGTTTTCCTTTCCAAAAGAAAAGGAGAGAGAAGTATAGTCTTTTTTATATAAAATGAACAAAATAAATTATTTTAGTATATATTTTAAAGATATGTATGTTATTATATATACAATTAACATTTTTTGTATTTTTTTATCAAACACCTTATAAAATTAATTATCTCATTTATATTTTTTGAACTAAACGTTAACTTGTCATTTTTTTTTGTTGGTTGTGAGGCAGTGACATAGTATAATAGTGTGAATAAAATAATAGCAGGCGGTGAGAGTTTCAGTGGTGGCACGTCCCCTTCATCGGCGTGTCATCCTGCCTGGGAGATTCTCGGAAATGTTCCGTACAATATATATTAAATTAATTTTACATTTAAATTTTGTATTAAATAAATATTCACCGACAACAACCTTAGAAATCAAATGGCAACCATACGTTTTTCACATTACTCATGCTTGCTACTTGTAATTATAAAACAGCTAATCAGACTCTTCATATAATATAACTGTGGGATACTTTTTAATTACCCAGGCATCTCTGCTTTCAATACAAAAGCTTAATTATATACTTGGCTAAAGCTTTAACATGTAGTAAACCATTTTCTGACTGCTTAAGCCGCCAGAAATTGCTTCAGGAGATGCCAATCTTCGTTAGACACTTAGACCCAAAATACAATTATTCAATTGACTAGAAATTGAAATTTTATAGATCCTTAAAGTTAATTAAAAAAATGAATAAACGAGGCCATAGACTATGTTAATTGTTTAGTGGATTTGAAACGGACGGGTAGACAACAATGCTTGTTGCGAAATAGTTGATTGTGGGCAACTCCTAATTCCCCTCTGGAAATCTTTTCAATTTTTCATCTAATGAGATGAGGATTCAAAGTTGTGAATCATTTCGATTTGTTCTCGTTATGGAGCAGCCACTTGTTTATTTGTTCCACAATTATTGATTCTCCTCCTTTGATTTGTTCTCATTATGGATCAGCCGCTTCAACAAATCTGAAATTGGGTTTGGGTTTCAAGGTCCAAAATCAATTGAAGAAGAATCTATTCGTCTCCTCCGCTCCCCTCCACTTCTACAGCGCTCGCTAGTCGCTATGGAATTTTGTGCTGAATTATGGGATCTGATTTTGGTATAAAGGATATTTATGACAATAAAAAATAAAATAAAAATTTAGGGTATATATAGCAAAAACCTTGAGTGTATGCTTACGCTGAATTGGGCTAGCTACAGTTGTAATTTGGTTTAGATTGCGTAGGAGTTGCACGGCTGATTGGCTCTTGATCCAAACAAATTCACTAATCAATATGAAAGGAAAGTTCAAGCACATCTAGCTTTTAGAGTTAGGTCCAATAGAACAAGTTGGGTTTCGTGAAAGTGGGTTTAGATCACTTTCTGATTGGTTTTAAGGGCACTTACTTTGGATTAAGGCTTTTACTTCCTGTACTTGCATTTTGCTTTCTGCACCTCCAGAAAAGACTCCAACCAACAAAATACCTCTCACCCAGACACCCCATTGTTACGGAATGTTTATTTCAAAAGAGTATCCTAATTCCAGAATATGATTTAACACCCCCCTAAAAGCCTTTTTCCTTAACACCCCAAAAGCCTTTTCCTTTCTTTCTTCTCAAAACCTCACCCCAAAAGCAACATCGTCTTTTCCTCCCGCCTCCAAACCTTGCTCTCAAAAGCCTGAACCTCCCACAAATCCTAAATCCCTAATCAAAATTAGGGGTGGATAAACGGACTCATGTTTATGGACTGACTCACGAGGCCTGCGGTCTGCACGAACCACAGACCAAAATTATTAAGAATCCATGACTATGCAAGATTCTGGGCCTGTCACACATAATGTGTGGTTGGCCTGCAAACCCACAAGCATCAACCAAGCTCAACCTAAATACCCAATTAATCTTAATTCTTAAACGCACAACACAATAACTCGACAAGTTGTTCTACTCATTCATTCGCTCCTTTAGTCCTTCTTCTCCGTCGCTCCCTCTACATTGTTCACTCATTCCTTCTTATTCGTCACTCCCTCCGCGTCACATGCCGCGCCTCACAGCCACAACCACCACGACTCAGGTGCCGACCCCTCCTCATGTGTGTGCAACTATTGCTCTATTCTTCCCAAGCGGATCTTCTCACCTCGACTCAATCTGTCTTTTTTGTTGTGCCACCACCGTTTAGGATTTTTTGTTTCCTCTCTTAAGCGCAACGCAAGGTCAGCAAACCAGTCCGTTTGGCCTGTGGAACGAGGACAAATCAATATATTAAGTTCATGTAATAGTGCAAGATGGATTGGCTTAGTTCGCTATCAATGTGAGCTTACATGGGCAGGCCTTATGCAAGGCAAACCGATCCGCTTATTCACTCCTAGTCAAAACGACCCTCACTAAATCTTGTCCTAAGGATGAGCTCTAATTTTTCTTTCTTTATTACCTAAAAATAAAAACACAAAAATATGAGAAAATAAATAAAAATTAATTTAAAATTCAAATAATAAGATAGATAACATTTTTTTCCTAATGTTCTAAATTTTATTTATTCAAGGAAGTTGAAATTTATAATAAATCATTTAAAATCTCCTAAAAATAAAAGAAAAATGGGACAATTCAAAAGATTTATGATATAAAAAAGAGTATAAATTATAATCTCCCCATATTCTTATATAAATAATTAAGTTTATTATAATACTTTCAAGTCTTTTTTATCGACCAAGTATACCCAACTCTTTCAGTAACAAAGCCTAGTAGACATCAATTTTCAAATATGTAAAAATTTCTAATAGTTCTCGGAAGAGTATGATCCGGATAAAAACTTGACTATTGTCTAGATGAATGATAAATTAGTTAGCATCAAATGTCAAACAAAGGAAGAAGATTGTTACATTAATGTAGCATCCAAACCCAGTGAGCTGCAAGAGAGAATTTAAGATCACACGTATAAGTTGTAATGAAGCTTCCTGACCGCAGCCACCTACCAGCAGGTTGGGCGTGGCTGAGCTGTGCGAAGGCAGTTGAGAAACGAATTGTTTTCTAGTCATACAGTATAGTAATATGTCAATCACAACAATTCATGCAATTTGGAAAATACTTCGGACGGCGTATCTGTATATGAAAAACATTTAAGAAAATATAGTTCAATTAATTAAATAATATGCGTAAACTGTTATAAATATATTGATACTAAGTTTGATTCCCGCTAATATTATAATAATTCCATCATATCCTGTCCAACACACGCCCTATGGTATTATCGTTCACGTAGTTTACTTGAAATTGAAGCATAGACTCGCGTTCGGTGGGCGATTCAAGAATTTAATTAGTTTGCTTAACTCATTTTGTTAGACAATTACCCCTTTGTTTTGAACATTTCAAGTCGTTCGGCAGCTGAAAATGTTGAAGAAACATCTAGCTAGTTACATCAGTATCACTAACAAGAAAGATAGGCTGGAAGGGGAAAAAAAGTTATAAAACATCACTCATTCATTTGTTATATTTATCAGATTTTATTTTTCTCAAGATATTACAAGTATTCTGTCCGAAAATCGTTTTCTTATAGACCCGAGGTACTTGGTCAGTTACTCTCGTTATATACTTTCCGCCCGGTGTTATCTGTTTGCATAATTAAGCAAGCAATTTAGAATTGACCCATTTGGCATTTTCGTTTCACTATCCCTTTTATCCGCGTTTGAAGGCCGTGGCACCGATGCTTATGTCCCTTGACTTTATGATACAGACAACTTGTGTGACATGTTTTCTTTTTTAAGTGTTTTCTCCAATCTCCCATACTATGTGTGTGCGAAGTATCGTTGAAATAAAGAGGAATAGTGTTCTTTTTTGTCAAATTAAAAATTAAATAAATATAATATTCATAAAAAGATGAGTTGTGGAAGAATGCATGATGCGTGTAACTCCAATTATTTCAGATTAAAATATAGTAATATTAAAAAAATCACGTCATGATGGCCCATAAGTCGCTGAATTTTAAAATATGTCGGCTTTATTTTATTAAGAGAGCAATAATTTGAGGAGAAGGAGGATCGTGGGAAATGTGAATACCGGAATAACAATATGGCATGCATTACTGCTTTTAAATGTGAGGAAGAAATGGCAATGAGTCATTAGTTTTGACATATAAAAATTTCATTGTCCCTTAAATTTCTATCCTTCCGTGTCTATCTGCGTAATCATCATATAATAAACAATTACCACCATTACACCTTCACTTTCATTATGAATTGGAATTTGGAAACAGTTTATTAGAGAGAGATAACAGTAAGATTTTCAATAGTCAACGCAAATATGGGTAGCACCATACGAGAAAAGAAATTTGAAAACACAAAAACTGACCAATTCCACCCTTTCCTGTTCTCCCTTCCTCAACTCCTCCAAATCCATTTCTCACATGTCTCAAATCTGCACTTCGTCAAATTACACCATGAAACCCATCATAACCTTCTCTTGCATTCTCCTTTTCTTTACCACCATCTCAGCCCGCAGTTTTTCAGATTATATCACTCCAAATTTCACTGCCTCATACCTTGAGTTCATTGACAACTTTGGCACGTTCCTGTTTTCTCACAACAGAACATTCAAGGCTGCTATATTCAACCCCGGTGGCCAACAAACCAGTTTCTATCTATGTGTCATTCATGCTGCATCCAACACTATCATTTGGTCTGGTAACCGTGATGCCCCCATCTCAGATTCTGGCAAAATGCTTCTATCTTTCAAAGGGATCACAATTCTTGATGAACATGGGAACACCAAATGGTCAACACCATCACTGAAATCACAAGTGAATAGGCTTCAGCTGACAGAGATGGGAAATCTTGTGTTACTTGACAAGTCCAATGGTTCTCTCTGGGAGAGTTTCCAAAACCCAACAGACACAATTGTTATTGGACAGCGTTTACCTGTTGGAGCATCTTTGTCAAGTGCAGCATCCAATTCAGACTTGTCAAAAGGAAACTACAAGCTCACAATAACTTCCTCTGATGCAGTTCTGCAATGGTATGGACAGACATATTGGAAACTTTCAACGGACACAAGGGTCTACAAGAACTCAAATGACATGTTGGAATACATGGCCATAAACAACACAGGCTTTTACCTCTTTGGAGATGGTGGAACAGTTTTTCAGCTGGGGTTGCCACTGGCTAATTTTCGAATTGCCAAGTTAGGTACCTCTGGCCAGTTTATTGTCAACAGCTTTTCTGGCACTAATAACCTGAAGCAGGAGTTTGTGGGGCCAGAGGATGGATGTCAAACTCCCTTGGCTTGTGGAAGAGCAGGTTTATGCACTGAGAACACTGTTTCCTCTTCACCTGTTTGTTCTTGTCCCCCAAACTTCCATGTAGGCTCAGGTACTTTTGGTGGTTGTGAGCCAAGCAATGGATCCTATTCTTTGCCACTTGCTTGTAAAAATTCTTCAGCTTTTTCATTTTTGAATATAGGGTATGTTGAGTACTTTGGCAATTTTTATTCTGATCCGGTTTTGTATAAAGTGAATTTATCTGCCTGTCAAAGTCTTTGTTCAAGTAACTGTTCCTGCTTGGGGATTTTTTATAAAAGCACATCTGGTTCTTGCTATATGATTGAGAATGAGTTGGGGTCCATTCAGTCAAGTAATGGAGGTGATGAGAGAGACATCTTGGGCTTCATTAAAGCCATTACGGTTGCATCTACAACTAGTAGTAATGATGGCAATGATGATAAGGAAAATTCTCAAAATGGGGAGTTTCCTGTGGCAGTTGCAGTGCTGTTACCAATCATTGGATTCATTATTCTGATGGCCTTAATTTTCCTTGTGTGGAGAAGATTGACACTCATGTCAAAGATGCAAGAAGTGAAACTAGGGAAAAACTCACCTTCTTCTGGGGACCTTGATGCCTTCTACATTCCTGGCTTACCCGCAAGGTTTGACTATGAAGAACTCGAGGAGGCTACAGAAAACTTCAAGACTCTAATAGGGTCAGGTGGGTTTGGAACCGTATACAAAGGTGTGCTTCCTGACAAATCCGTTGTGGCAGTGAAGAAAATAGGGAATATAGGAATTCAAGGGAAGAAAGACTTCTGCACTGAGATTGCAGTCATTGGAAACATCCACCACGTTAACTTGGTCAAACTCAAAGGCTTTTGTGCTCAAGGGAGACACCGCTTGTTGGTTTATGAGTACATGAACCGTGGTTCCCTTGACCGAAACCTCTTTGGTGGTGAACCGGTTTTGGAATGGCAAGAGAGGTTCGATGTGGCGCTTGGAACAGCACGTGGACTTGCTTACCTTCACAGTGGATGTGTACAAAAGATTATCCATTGTGACATCAAACCAGAGAACATTCTCTTGCAGGATCAGTTTCAGGCTAAGATATCTGATTTTGGACTCTCCAAACTCTTGAGTGCCGAACAGTCTGGTTTGTTCACAACAATGAGAGGCACACGTGGCTACCTTGCTCCGGAGTGGCTCACAAACTCTGCCATAACAGAGAAAACTGATGTGTATAGCTTTGGAATGGTGCTTCTTGAACTTGTCAGTGGAAGGAAGAACTGCTATTACAGGTCCAGAAGCCATAGCATGGATGATAGCAACAGTGGTGGAGGAAATTCCTCAACCTCATCAACAACCGGGTTGGTTTATTTTCCTCTATTTGCATTGGAGATGCATGAGCAAAGGAGTTACCTTGAGTTGGCTGATTCAAGGCTTGAAGGACGTGTCACATGTGAAGAGGTGGAGAAACTGGTTCGTATTGCCTTGTGTTGTGCTCATGAAGAACCAGCGCTTAGGCCAAACATGGTCACTGTTGTTGGCATGCTAGAAGGTGGGACTCCATTGCCACACCCGAGGATTGAATCTTTGAACTTTCTGAGGTTTTATGGCCGTAGGTATACTGAGGCTTCTACTATAGCGGAAGAAAATGAGTATGGTTCTGTGATGCTTCAACAAGCGCGTAGTTCTACTACAAGCATGCCAAGTGATTCATCGACTCGTGGTTTTTCTTACATGTCTTCGCAAAATATCTCTGGGCCAAGATAGGAACAATTCTGCTTTGTTTTTATGTTTGTTTGTTTTGGGACTTAGCAAATAAGGTAGTTTTATATGTCATTCACGTGTTGTTATACATGTAGATGATCTCTCATTTGTAATTTCATTTCGAGATCATCGTATTGTGTAAATTATAAAGGAAGAGAAATAAAATTCACAAGGATGCCTTTTGGATGTTGGTTTAAAATATTGAGACTCACAAATTCACCTAAAATACAATATGGGAAACTTACATCACATGATTTTTTTTTATTTTAAAACAAACTTGCATCACATGAATTATCGTCAAAGCTCTAATAATTTTACACAAAGTGAATCATTAAAAAATTCATTTCTTCATATTTATGCAATTGAAAAAATTCATTTCTTCATATTTATGCAATTATTTTACTCAAGATCTTTATTTTCACTATAGATCAACTCAAACTTGTTGGCAACAGTTATTTAATTCTTTTTTAATTAATTATTAATTTAACCAGTATTTAGTTAGACCTTCAATTTATTTTCATATTTTGATTTGATTAATTGGATGCAGAGACTTATACTTTTATCCATGGTTGACGTGCAGCTAGCCTAGAAAGTATATATATGAACAATCGTTTAAAATCGTACGTAGTATAGTTCTAGAGTTTCAAAACCAATACATAAAGTATATTTAATGTATAATCAAAATTTAAGGTGGTTTAAATATAAAGTGTATTTTATTTTTGTTTCAACTTATAAGAAAATTTATTTATTATAGTTGGTGATAATTTTCACTATAAATAGAGAGAAAAAATTAGTAGGAAAGACACACACGAAGAGAAGAGAGAGTGTGTGAAAAGAGAGATTATGAAACAAAGTCATTTTGTAGAAAGTAAAAATATATTTGCGATGAAGTGTTATCATTTCTTTTAACCATTGAGTGTGGTACCCGAGTTTGTAGGGTAATACATTAATTAGGTGAGTTATAATCTTATAATCATTTTTATGATAAGAAAATGTTTTTAAGACGATTTCATAAATATAGACAAGATGGGTCAAACTACGTTAAATTCTTATTTTGAGTGTAATTTTTATTGTGTTTTTAATATAAATGTAAGTTATCTGTGAAAGAGTTAATTATCCAACCGTTACATGATACATCATAAACATACATCATAGTAATATATCATAACTCGTTTTTCGGAGGAGAAAAACCTTCTGGTTCATGCAAGTATGCAACCATCGTCATGCATTGTTCAATTGCACCCACTCATTAATTAGAAATTGACAATTTCGGCGTGCCTGCCTTTATTATTTATAGCTCAACGATATATATACAAGCACCATGATTTCTTATTTGATACGTTTCCATTTGATTAAGAGAACAAAAGAAAACAAGAGAAGAGATTATAGGAACAAAAGCAATTAATGGACACATTGAGGGTGCAAAGCTTAGCTTCTCAGTCGAAGGAAACGATTCCTGCAGAGTTTGTTAGGTCAGAGACAGAGCAACCAGGCATCACAACCGTTCATGGAACCCAACTTGGGGTTCCTATAATCGATTTCAGTAACCCTGATGAAGACAAGGTGCTGCATGAAATTATGGAAGCAAGTCGTGACTGGGGCATGTTCCAAATTGTGAACCATGAGATACCTAGCCAAGTTATAGAAAAACTTCAAGCCGTGGGGAAAGAGTTCTTTGAGTTACCACAGGAAGAAAAGGAACAATATGCTAAGCCTGCAGACTCAACATCTATAGAAGGTTATGGAACAAAGCTTCAAAAGGAGGTGGATAACAAGAAAGGTTGGGTGGACCATTTATTCCACAGGATATGGCCACCTTCGGACATTAACTATCGCTTCTGGCCCAAGAATCCTCCTTCTTACAGGTTAATTATACTTTCATCAATCATTCCTTCCCCCTTTTGCATATATATGGACGATGTGCCATCTCATTAACTAGCATATGATATTATTGCTATATATTATTTTATGCATTATTATAAAGTCTCTTGGTGAATTTCAAATTTCATAAACCAGCTTAACGTTTTTCTTGCTTCTGGGGCATGTTTGGTGATGGATAATCTTAGCGTTTTTCTTATTGTTCAATTCGTTCTCTTTTATTTGCTCAACTTAATAACCTCTTAATAGTGAATAAGGGCTGGTTTGAGAATAAATTACTTCTACAAAGTATTTTTTCAAAACAAAATTCTCTTCAGAAGATAAGAAAAGAAGTAATTACCAAAAATTCTTTATTGTGTGTTTCCTACTATTATTATTATTAAACTTCAAATTAAAATTAAATGCGTCGTATATATGGTGGTGTGTTTTGTTGGTATAGCAACACATCATAAAAAAATGGTGTACGGACATTATTTTATCATATATCACATTTTTTACACACATTTTTAAATACATTCTTATATTAAAATTTGTTAAAAATAAATAAAAAATTCTAGGTCCTATATTATATTTAATAATTTTTTCTTTATTTTATAATTTTCAAAAAAATTTAATTAATTAAAAAAATGCATTGAAATATGTTATTTTCTAACACTCCCCGTTTATCATATTTATTTAAGAATACTATTAATTATATGGAGAATAATGAATGATCCTTGATTTGGTTGCAGAGAGGCTAATGAGGAATATGATAAGTACCTACATGGGGTTGTTGATAAGTTGTTCGAAAGCATGTCAATAGGGTTGGGGCTTGAAAAACATGAACTAAAGGAATTCGCAGGGGGTGATAACTTGGTTCACCTTTTAAAGGTAAACTACTACCCACCTTGTCCATGCCCTGATCTTGTCCTCGGCGTGCCATCTCATACGGACATGTCCTGCATTACCCTTCTTGTGCCCAATCATGTTCAGGGCCTTCAAGCCTCAAGAGATGGCCATTGGTACGACGTTAAGTATATCCCCAATGCTTTGGTCATTCACATTGGAGATCAAATGGAGGTAATATATCTTAAAATGAATTTGCTCAAGTTGGGCTATGCGAAATTCAACAAAAGAGAAAAAGTACAATCTTAGTATGAAATCATAATAAGCTTGATATCTTATAATTAGTAAGATCATGCATTATAAAGTTTAAAGAATATGGTCAAAACAAGGGATTTCAAGGTAACAAGGTTACATTTACTGAGCATTTGAGCAATATATAGACTATACAAAAATATTTTACGAATGTATTTCTATTACATATTAACCACGTTGAGAGGAAGCAGGTTTTTACGGGGCAGTAATCTTATTTGCAAAAAAATTGTCAAAGAAAATATACATGTATGTACAGGTTCTTCTTCTCTTTTTTCTTTTTGATTACCGTCAGTGGGAACTACGTACAACAGCATAGTGGAAAATTATTATTATAAATCATAACAATCTTTTTAGAAGGTTAGTGGCTTAGTGCAAATGTTTTTAAATACTTTATAAAACTTTCGCCCCCCCAAACAATAATTTTTGGTTCCATCCCTGACATTTGCAGGTCTTCCAAAATCTAATTGAATATATTATGAGAATTGAATTTTATCACGCAAATTAATATTATACTTTATGGTGACAGATAATGAGCAATGGAAAATACAAGGCCGTGCTTCACAGGACTACAGTGAGTAAAGACGAAACAAGAATTTCGTGGCCAGTGTTCGTAGAGCCCCAACCAGAGCACGAAGTGGGGCCTCACCCAAAGCTGGTTAACCAAGACAACCCACCAAAATATAAGAGCAAGAAATACAAGGATTATGCTTACTGTAAGCTCAATAAGATCCCTCAGTAAATTAATTAAGCAGCACTGCAGACATGTTGTATTGTAGGTAACACTGCACATATAAATATATATGCTTAATTTGTTAGTTTAATTTGCCAAATAAACGTGGGTAGGGATGAGAGACAAGGTAGTACCTGTGGCTAATTTTTGTCTCACCACGAGTTTGACGAGTAATAATCGAGTTGATCAATACGAGTAATCTTTAAGTTTTTATTTTTGGGGACCAAAATGGGGATGAATAACCATTTTTTCTTGTATCCGTATCCATTACTTGTGTCCCTCAAGCCACATATATAAAATTAATTATGTAACCTTACTTAGGGTTATACAAGTAAAAAGAATAAAGATTGTCTAAATTATTGAATGTTATCATTTTATTCAACTAAACTTTTGTTACATACGTTTAATTTTATTTCTTTATGAATTTTGTTATAAACTTGTAATGTCATTCACTTGGCAAATTATGTCATCTGCATTGATATATAAATTCTTGTTTGTAATGTCAATGGTTAACAAATTGTTATTTGCACCTGTATTCACTTAGAACATTATCATCATTGTGTAGCTTGTGAGTGTACAAATATGAATCATTTATTGTGTTTGTATTATGTACATTCCGTATGATAATCCAATCAAATTTGTTATATTTTTAAAAAAAATAGAATTTTGGACCAAAGACGAGGATGGGGTGGGGATATTCATAAAAATTAGTCCGGTTGGGGATTGGAGACGGGAATGATATTCAAAATCAGACATGGAAACGGAAAATATCAAACTTGTTTGGCTCGCTCCGTCATGTCTACTTGTCTTTAGGTTAAATGGATTTTTTTATGATCCTTAACTAGATTTTCTTTACGAGTAAAATGATATAAAAATAAATAAATATGATAATGAGAACCACAGATAAGTATCTTCGTAGACATGTCACTACCTTAATAAACAGGCAGTAGATGCTTAAACTATACGCGAATCCTCATTTATATACTCCGTTATTTTCA
Organism: Glycine max; assembly: GCF_000004515.6. Taxonomy (NCBI): domain Eukaryota; kingdom Viridiplantae; phylum Streptophyta; class Magnoliopsida; order Fabales; family Fabaceae; genus Glycine; species Glycine max. Next base: position 8,910,857 of record NC_038242.2, on the reverse strand, counting down.
ATAAACAAGTCAGCAAAAAAAATAAAATTCAATAAGCAAATAAATATGTATCTTCATACACACGTCGCTACCTGCTTAATAAACAGAGTGTTTATTTATTTTTAATCCGTTATGGATTTTATTCGTGGATATATGCTGGCATAGATATTTTTCTCATCCTAATAGCGTATAGAAATCAATTAACCTAACCTATTATGTAGCTAAAGAAACAAAACACTCCTTTTTAAGATGGGCAATATCATTACATTTATGGGACATTAATCAAAGCCTAACTCCAACTCAGAATGATTGGCACTTGCCGCAACTTATTGGTGGTGTGGCTTATCATCAAACTAAGTAATTAACAATTGGGTAGCCGAGAGGATTGTAGACGCCTACAATTTTTTCTCTCTCACAAGGGCTTTGCTAGTTATAACATGCTTGCTTTACTTTTCCACATTTTTTGTTTTGATTTCTCTGGTGACTTCTTTTGATGCCAAGCTAAAAGATCACTCAAAATAATAAGCGCACACTAAGTTTCTAACGCCCTTCTGTGTTGAGGCTTTGGTGAAAGGAACCATGTAATTTTGGACTCATAAAGCCAGAACACAATGACAAATGCACAAGTACAACCAACCTTCTGTCAGCTGGAATGGATTTTTTGAATGGCAGAAACGATTAAAAGAAGAAATTAGGAAAGTATATATACTAGTAAATTTTTAAACAGTTCGTAAGCACTTTCCCTTAAGCTGTATTCACTCCTATCAATACTATAACTTTGTGAATATTTAAGTTAAGTTGGAATTTCTTTCAGGATTTAAAAGTTCTCAAATTTCCTTTGTTAATTTTTCTACATAAAGACATGGTATCTATATTAGTAGGAAATGATGCATCAGTTCGAAACCTCCCTTCACACCCAATCCTAATATTGACAGATCTAACTATTATAAGTAGTAGATACTAGATACATTTCTCTACTTCTCTGGAAAAACAATTCGTTATCGTTAAAATCAGGAGGGAGGTTGTCCTGAAACAGCTATGTTTCAACCAATAAAGTGCCCAAAAAACATGATTGCCTTACTCAATTGCTATGTGTCAATATCTAACCCCTTTGTCCAAACAGGTATGCAGTATATCAAGATTCCTAAAGAGAATGACAAAAAAACTGTAATGATAGCATATGCATATGCTCTCATAGGGCGACTGCTTTCTCTCATCGCATTAAACTCTGCAGCGAATGTAGAGACAGTACTCAGACACCCCATCAGACCAAATTGTATTCCCGCTACAGCAGTATCACAATCCCTGGTGTTTACCTACATCAAACCAAGCAAGTAAAATAATGGTTATGATTGTACTAGCTTAGTGCATGTTTGGATTGAAGTTAGAAATGTTGTGTGCCTGTTTGAATGCAAATCTAACAGATAAAAATAAAATGAAAGCAAAAGTAAAGATCTTGATCCTTTGGTAAATTACTTTTGTCTCAAAAATACTTTTGAACTTGAAATCCAAACATGCACTTAGAGATTGGATAATGCAGTTAGGCATAGAAGGTGTGGAAATTACTGCATTCTTCACAGTGGAAAGTGCAGCCATAATACAAGCAGCTGATACATTGGCAATTAAGGTTCCAAATGGAATCCATTTAAACAACCCTGCCTTTCCCAATCCACGTCCGTTGAGCCTGGCTAAGAACCATCTAATCCACACACCTATAGGTCCAACCATGCAAGCAAACCATAACTGAGCAACATTGCCACCATTCTTGAACTCAGCCTTAACTAATGCACCACTGACACCCCATAATATGCCCAACGCAACCACGGATATCGCCATAACTATCAACTGACAGCGGTAGCTGTCTACTTTGCAGTTGATAAAGATCTTAGAGCCTTCTTTGCCTGAACTAATATTCAGCCTGTTGAGAAACCCCCTGAAACTCTTGGCAGTTTCAATCCCAAATATGATGGAATAGCCAACGAGAAATATACCTGAAGAATTGTAATTGTAAAACAAATTCATCTTATCAGTTGAGCCTTTTATGAGGAAATATAAGCATCAACTCATCTACTTGGGATAAATATGAAACAAAAATTAAAAAGTTCTTTGCATGAAACAATGAGCTTATGACTAGAAAACGCCCTTATTAAATCATCTAATCCTCCTATTTACCTACTAGAAAGCCAAGTGAAGCGAAGAGCCAATGCCCGGAAACACTGAGTTCTAGCATTTTTTGATTCCAACCACTGAAGGTTGTGAGGCTCCCTAAGTAACCAGTTGTTATTGCTACAGCTAGATGCTCTGACACATTAATTATGTCTCCTTTGAATACCACCCCAAACCATCCCATAAGAAATGAACCAATCTGGAACGGAATGTAATAAAATTGCATTAGTGTTATCTAAATCGTCTTCCTTGTGAATGAACTTCAAAATGGACTTAAGCTTCACTTTCATGTAACAGAAATTTGAAACTTCTGTCGATTTACTGTATTAAAGCAAGATTCAATTGCAAATGTGTTCTACAAATAAAGGACTCAAGTGTCAATTGACACCAAATTTAAAAAGTCAGACAGAATGACAGTACTATAGCAAGATTTAAAAAGAAATATTCAATTGTGTACACTATAGATTAAGGATTTAAGAAGTGCATAATACAAAGCACCTAATTTTCAGTCATGAGAAAAGGAATAACTACTTCAGGCTCAAAAGTCAAAACATTCCTATTTTGACAAACTCTAGTTTTAAATCCCAAACAAAAAATCTCTGTTGTTAGAAAAGAAATAGATATGAAGAATTTAACACCATTTTTCTTTTAAGCAAGTTACTACCATAATGTCAGAAAGTTATATTCCTAACCAAAAAATTCTGGATTTTTAGTCTTGTGAACGCAACACAATCTGTATGTAACCAAGACGCAGAAATAATGAAGATGGAAAAGGGGACAGACCATATTAGAAGGAAGATCAACATAAAGAATACTTTGGTCGCTTGTCACATGGGCAACCCCAGGGCCAAATAACTTCTGCAGCAAATATCTTGTGAAGACCTGCATAGTTATTTTGACAATTTATGTGTTAGATTCATGTGGATAACTGCATGTCCTAACATAACAATTGACAACATAAAATATATCATTGTGATAATCACAGAAGAAATTAGCCACAATCTCTCGATCATAAAAATAATTATGAATAAAAAAAAAACAGTAAATATCAATTATCCATTATGCGCCAACAGGGAAACATCGACACTGCACCAAAAGAATACTATGTGGTAATGCAATTCAAGGCAGAAGGTCAGAATATATTACCCCAAGAATTCCAAAAACTGCTAAAGGAATCATAAATGAAGCATAGTCCAGCAACACTGGCAAACGTTTATGAGGATCCTGAAAAACAAATAACAACGTGTAAAGCATCAAGATATGTAAACATTAGGATCAATGATCTATCCACAGACCATATGGTTAATGAAAAACCAAAAATCTCGGAAGATATGAAAATCAAATGTGGAAGAGAGCTCACATGTTTGGTGTCTTCAGATGTGAGTGCAGGAGGCAAAGGCCTAACAGAGTTGGGATGCAATCTGTGTTCCTCTGAATTGGAAACAACAACAGCTTCATTTTCTGACCTGTTGTCAAAAGACAAGCGGAAGCTGCAGCTTCGAATAGTAACACGATCTCCAATGTCTCCAGCCTCTGAAACACTCTCACATTCAGCATCATCATCATTGTCTGTATGATGGCTTATGTGACTTGATATGCTCAATGAACGCCTTCTGATGGAAGAACCCCCACTGTTTATTTTCTCCATGTGAACAATAACACAACCACCTTAAACTGAGTTGAAAACAAATAAAATTAGTACAAAAAACATGACTACTGAAACAATTTGCTACTTAGCCCATTTTATTATGTTTAGGGTTTTTAATAACAATTAGTACTATTATAATTCGCATCCCAATACAACAATACTGTACATGAAATAGCACATGAAAAATAAAAAATTTCCACCCCTAACATCAAGAAAATGAAACGAACACGTTATATATTTAATACAGGATGATGCACATGAATAGAAGGCAGTTTTCCCACACAAGCGATGACTTATGGATTACGAGGATATACGTAAGGAAAAAACCACCCCCAAGAAAAAGAGATACTATAAATAATCCAGAGATACGAATTCAATGGTTGTGAATTTTTGTCATCTTTTGTTTTTAGGATTTGGATTTTAAGTTACCTTTGAGTATACGCAGCAGGAAATTTAATGGGCTATTGAATTACAGTACCTAAACTGGACAAATTAAAAATGACATAATATTAATTTTACGAAAAAAAAAAAACTCAAAAAAGGCATAATGTGTCAAACCAAGGAGATTCATACGTAAGGTGTCGTTTCACATGAAATAGATTCCTCTCACTCGTCCAATTCTTTTTTTTTTCTTTTTAAAAGATTTCATTTTTTTATCATTAAACTGTTAGCACGAATAAAGTAGATAAAGTATCCAAAAAGTTTTCACTTTTTAAAAGATTTCACTTTTTTTATCAATGATAATCGTGTTGTGCTCGGACAGTTTTATTATTTATATGGAAGTTTAAAATTGAAAAAATATAAATAAAGTAGATATTTTTAAAAGATGTTCATATTAATTTTAAGGAAAATAAACTATCCAAAAAATTTTCAAAAGGATGTGATCATCGTTAAGGTCCTTTAAGTTATTAAGATCTAATATTTTAAAAGCATATGATAGATTTCAAATTAAAATCTTAAATTATTTTATATTTATTTTACAGCGTTACTTAAACTTGAAAATGTTTAAGATCCTTTTTATTTTTTATTTTAGATTTCATTTTAAAATGTTAGATAATTTTTAACGTGGACTTTATTTTAAATATTTCATTTAAATATTTGTTAAATTAAATATAATTAATTAATATCCTTCCTTCTTCTCCCCCCAACACGTTCTCCTTTTCTCCTTCCTGTTTGTTCTTCTTCTTTCTTCTCGACCCACCCACTTCTCCCTTCCCCTCTGCCGCGACCTCCCACCCCCCCTCCCTTTTGGACCTCCGCACGACCCCCCTCCTCAATTTTTGGTTTTTTTTTTTGGTTTGTTTTCCTTTCTTCTTCTTCATCTCCTTCTGTTGAACAGTTCTTCCTCCCACGTTTTGCTAGGGTGAGAGAGTAATTTTTATTTTTTTATCAATATGCATATCTTCAGGGATTTCAGGAATCCTGTAGAAGGTCTCACTTTCCATGCTAAAGATCTTGGTTCATCCTTTATTGGAAGATTTATTGGAGACCACGTCTTGAGCTTAAGATCTGTGATTAAAGATGTTCTAAGTTTGTTATGAAACTTGATAGATTAATATAATAAAATCAATATTTATCTTGCTTAAATCCAACTTCTTTATTCATAAAAGTTAGTAAACAAATAAAATCAAATTAAGAAAAACTTAAGACAACATTGCCATGCATGTATCCTAATCAAGAACCTGTTTTCCTGTGGAGTAATATATTTGCTTTTTCCTACAGCAGGTCATACACGTCAAAATACATACGTAGTTATAAATTTATCATTTCCCTGTGAAATATTTCTTTTTGGATTCTGCGAGATTTTTCTTAAATAAACATTTTGGCATCACCTCACAGGCTCACGTAATTTCCCTTTCCCTTACGGAAGGTGCCAACTGGAAGATTCCCTAATCTGAGCCGTGAACTGCTTCCTCAATATTTTAATATCCTTTAATAAACTGAAATTTATCAAAACTCACAAGATGATACTAGTCATTCTCTCTATTTAAGGGTGTGATTTTTAATGAATTTCAATTAGTCATGACGAGTGAGTAAGAAATAATGTATTTCTAGCCCCAGTTGGACAGTCAAACCTCCAAAAAGGCATGTAATTTCGATGCCCACTCACATTCTCCAAACAGGGATGCAGTATATCAAGATCCCAAATGAGAATGAAATGCATATTGTAATCATAGCATATAAGGCATATGCTCTCCAAGGATGCTTGCTTCCTCTCATTGCATTGAACTCTGCAGCAAAAGTAGAGACAGTGCTCAAATTGCCCAACAGACCAAACTGAATTCCTGTTGCATTAGTATCACAATTTTTTATGTTCATCTGCAGTATATAATACTAATCACACAACTTGCGAAATTATGATTCACATTTACAGAAATTTGATGGGACATAAGATCCTATTTTTCAAAAAAATAAAAATATGAGTAGCAAAGATAGAGAAAAATTTCAAGGGAAAAAAAAATCAGAGGCTAAGAATAAAATATGACTAGAAAGTTTTACAAAAATAAAATAGTAGTTAGAGGACAAGGAAACAAATATAAGGAGATAAATAACAGTGAGATTATCAAATGAAATCAAGTTGGCATTCTCTGGCAGTAAAGTTGTAAAGAAAATCTAATCTGCCATAAAGTATCTTTCTCCTAAACAGGCTAAGCTAATTCTGATTCTACTGGCTTTGAGCTGAGTCAATGCAGCTTGACATCAAATTTACCAAACTAGGTTGCTTTTACAAATTATTTTCCAAAAAGGGTTGGTTTTGAAACATATTCGTGAGGAGGCAGCTCCTTCTCTCCTATCCTCTCCCCCTTATAACACACACTCAACACTCACTGCATTTCAAAATTATTGTCTTTGCCTCTGTCATTTTTGTGGTGATGGTGGCGAACTGGTGTGGTTCCGCGTGGTTGCGAAACGCTTCTAGGTCATATATATTTCTTGTAACATATTGATATAGATATGTGTATTATAAGAGTATGGATTTATATTAAAATAAATCTCTGTTAATATTTGTGTTAAAAGTAGCTTCAAATAAATAAATTATTTAATTATCCTCATTTTATTAGAATAGGTAATATTTCTGTTAAAAGTAGGTTTGCATGTTGTTTGGATTAATACATCTCTTTCTGCACTACTCGACCAATTTTTGTGTGGATTAATATTTTATACACTTTTCAATTTGAATAGTATGCATAAAGAAAAAGTGGATAATATTTGGATTTTTTAGGGTAAGATTTTGATAATTTTTTAGTATTGCTTTTATGTCCTTATCTTAATTTTGTTTTGATGCGAAGATGATTGTATTAAATCAAGAAGTTTCTTTTTCATTATTTATTTTAATTTTTGAATAAACAATATGTTTTGAACTCATGTCATGGATACGGTAGTTGCTTTGTCAGGTAAAACTTTTGTTTTTCTAATATATTAAGCTTTTTCTACTCGACCAGGCTGTTTCGCCACTGCTGCACTACACGCCTAGCCTGGCCTCTCCACGTCATTGTTGACTGGCCGAACTTCATGCCATTTCGCAACTGCAAATGGCAAAATCCTTTTCACGTGTTGCGTTCATGCACGTTTCGCCAGCATGCATGACGAGTTACATTTAAAAAGGGATCTAAAACTAACCCAGGGGTCAATTTGCCTAAGGAGTGTGTATAACAGAACATACTTAAAAAAAGATTGAATGCCTAAATTGGTCCCTGAAAAGAAAAACTAAAAACACTTTGATTCAAGAAAATTAACCATTGTAGTTCTTTTTAGTGTTTCCATTCAATGGATGAAAAAATTAAATTACCTTACAAATGTAATTTTGAAGGACTACTTACTGATTTCTTTACAATGGCAAGTGCAGCCACAACCCAAGCAGCGGAAACATTGGCAATTAGGTGCTAAGAACCACCTAATCCAACACACCTCCCAACTATACAAGCAAGCCACAGCCAAGCTGCATTACCACCCTGTTTGAACTCAACCTTTTCCAATGCACCGGCAACACCCCATAACAAACCTAATATCACCACGTAAACTATGGTAACTACCAAATGGCGTAGGTATCTGTCTACCTTCCAGTTGACCTTAGATAAAAGTGCCTCTTCCAGGCCTCATGTTTAGCCAGCTGAGAAACCATTTGAAACCCTTGGCTGTCTCTACCCCAAAGGTGATCGAAGAACCGACAAGAAGCAAGCCTACAAAGTTTGAGTTGTTAACAAACACTTGTTAACAAAAAAATAACGTTCAAATTACTAGGATAAAAAACCAAAATGGGTAAAGGGTCTGAAACTCTGAAGTAGACAGCTACTATACCACTAAATCACCTATTAAAATGTACCATATTACCTATTAAAAAGCCGAGCACAAACAAGAGCCATTGTCTAGTAGCAATTAATGAGTTCAACCATTTTCTGATTCCAACCACTGAACGTTGTTAGGCTCCCTAAGTATCCAGTTGTTAGTCCAATGGCTAGATGCTCAGATACACGGGATATGTCTGCTTTAAATACAACACCTAACCATCCCATAAAAAAGGAGCCAACCTGGAAAAGTGTACAAAATTTTAATGACCACACAATGAAAATCAGCTTCCTAATTGATGAACTTCTATAAAAATTGCATTTGACAACCATGTTAAAGCTTCTATAATGATTGATGATTGGAAAATTAGCAACTGTAACTCAAGTAATTGTACAGTTTTATGTCATCGGAAAATATAAAGGGATTGTAACATTGCATTATCTAAGTCTCAAATTGTATCTACTAAATCTTTAAAGTCAAGTCAAGTAACATGCAGATCAAGGAATTAAAGAGTGTGCGGTAGAGCTAAAACGTGCCTAAAACAAGCTACTGTTACGCTGTGAAAGAATAAAAATGCATTTGCTCTTAAAAATGCAAATACATGGATTCTGCATTAACTCCCAGATAAATTCCTCTATGGTGTCAATCAATTAAGGAAACCAAATGCCTGTGTCAGCAAAATAATTAACTTTAACTTCTAGAATAAAGGACAAAGAAACAAAGATACAGCACAAATCACAATAGGAGTTTTTAATAGTACTAGAGAAATCTCACTAATTAGAACTGCATCAGTAAGTAATCACATGAATGCTTCAGGCTCAAACCTTGTATACAAGGTCCCATTTTAATCTTAGGAATTAAGATGAAGAATTTAAAATACCCCGTGTCTCTAATACTAATGGTTCAAGAATATTGTCTCTATTCTCCAATAATGTCAAATGTTAACATAGTAATGCCAATAAAGATTTTTAACCAACCAACAATTCCACTTTTGGTCCTTACTAGTTCAATGATTCATAACGATACAGTCATCATAAAATTCATATTCTGAAATCCACATTCCACCTCAGCTTGATTACTATCGTGGTTATTTTTCTTCTATCTTCTCCTTTGGCAAAATCTGATTAAGTTTGGCTTTTGAATTCATTTTTCCATCGCTAAAATGTAATAATCTATAGACTCAAAAGTCCAGGCTTGCATCTGATAATCTGTGCATGCAATTATGCAAAAGGGGAAGGAAGAGGCAGACCATATTAGAAGGAAAATCGAGGTAAAGAATATTCTGATCACTAGTCACATCAGCAACACCTGGTCCAAATAACTTTTGCAGCAAGTATCCTTTTAAGACCTGCATATTTATCATGGTAGTTGATGCATTAGTTTTTTTTTTTATCAGCAAATGTTAGCTTTGTTTTGTTAGCAGAGGAGATCGAACTCATGATCTTTTCCCTCTTTCCTTCTCCTTTTAGTCATTCAACCTATCTTATATCTCTCAGTTGATGCATTAGTATCATGATAATAACTGCATGTTCCATGATGAGTTGATAAAAAAAAATATAATGTTAAAAACTTAGCTGAATGGCACATAGATTGTACTTGCTCAAACAATCTATGTTGTCATCCATCGAGAACATAACTTATAGCAACATTTAATTTGTTCTGTTTGCTATCGATTAAAATGGAAAAGTTAAAGGTTATTAGCATATTACTCCAACAATGACAAACACAGCCAAATCAGAGACACAAAACGTAGTCCAGTAGCTTGGGTAACTTCTTGGCTTTCTTGCCATGTTCCTGCAGCTAGAGACAAAATAACTGTGTGATTTAACCATTAGGAACTTTAAAAAATTGAACTAATTAAGCTTAAATGTATCATCAACAAAAAGAAAACCAAAACAAAAAGTTGGAAAATGAACCCACTTGTTTTATGTCTCCAGTAGGAACTTTTCTATCAGTGAAAACGGGGGTTGGAAACTTTTCTAATGGATTTACAGGGTATATATAATTCAATGTTGATGGATGTTACTGCAATTCATGGTCCCTTGAAATGTAAACATCTTCATTTTTCGGTGTGCTATCTAAGGATAACCGAAGGCCATCACCTTCACTGTGCCTTGTGCCAAGAAGAGTTCTATCCCCAATATCTCCAGCCTCAGAAACACACTCACTCTCAGCATCACCATCTATCTTTTGACTCATCCGTTCCATGAACCCAGAGAACTTGTTTCATTCTGAAATAACTGCAAATTTGTTATTCAAACAAAAAGTAAAAACAAGTGTAATCCTACCATATGAGTGATAAATTCAATATCCAAAACATCTACTATGAAAGTGAACTAGTTCGTCAAGTCACTGATAAAGTTCCAATTTAAAAAAATCAGTACAGTAACCCAATTGAAATTAGCTTCACATTTGAGCTCGCTTGAGATTTGAGATATTATTCATAAAAAAAATTAAAAAAAATCAAGCAATATGAAATTACCAAATATTTTAGCTAATGAAAACTTTAAATATAACGATTCTAAATGTGTCAACTTAACAAACACTGAAACCTACAAAGTATACGCAGAATTCATAAATAGCAGTGATGTGACTCTTTTGATGTAGATTCCGTATCTAGATATTATATTGGGCATCTAATTTTGTTGACCTAAAAATAATATTGGGCATCTAATTTATTTCTTTTTCCGTTTATATTGGGCATCTAATTAATCTGGGTCGAATTGCATAAAATTGTCACAATAAACTTTCCTTGTCGAGTTGTAACCTAGGTGCATTTTCAAGTGATACCGTACGAGTCTTCAGCAGTGCTCAGTGCCTTACAAAAAGTGAAAACAATAAAAAATGAGAATTTGTCACACACACTTGAGATGTTTCCGTGGTAATTCAGTAAGAACAAGTCATTAAAAAGATATTCACAGAATGCATGTTGGGGGTATTTTCTAACAAAATCCATCACATAGCAATTACAATATTACACGATAATTAGGAGACACGAGAGTAGTTAGCCATGGTCAGCAATCATATATAGTTGTGCATAAAATCACCTGAAAAAAGAAATCAATAGCCAAGCCTTCCTCTGTATGTTCACACTCTCAAGGACGGTGATTACCGTGAAGAGAGGAGAGGGCACCTAACCATAGAATATACTAGGATTAATAGTAAATCTTACTATTCAATTTTTATTATTTTTCAAATTTTATCACCTAAATTTTATTTTTGTAAATTTTATCACTTAAATTTTTAATTTTCACATTTTACCATTATTGATAAAATTAAAGATGATTATTACTTTTAATATCTATTGTAATTATAATTGATGAAGAAGAGTGATTTTTTATATTAGTTATAACTATAATCCATATAGAAAGTTATTTTTTTCCATCAATTATAATTAGAAACAATGTATAAAAATTTAGAAAAGTGATTTTTTATATTATTTTGTTAATAATGTGATGATAAAATATATAAAAATTAAGAATTTAAATAGTAAAATTTGTGAAATGTTAAAAATTAAATAATAAAATTCCTAAAAAAAAGACTTAAATAATAAAATGATGAAAAAGAGAGACAATAGTTGTTGAGGTGGCAAGATGTGTGTTTGGATAAAGCAAGGGGCATGAAAGGAGGAGGATAACAAAGAGAGCAATTAGCAACCAGGGATGAGGGTGGGTCCCGCCAACTAATACAATATAACATCAGCGGTACCTCAACAATTGGGAATGGACGAATCACGCCTCAATTCAGCGTAAGCTTTCCCAAACCCAAATAAGAATCTTCCAGAAACTTCTTTTCTTTCAGGAGCCACCATGGCCGAGACTCGGAGATCCACGGGCACCGTTAAGTGGTTCAACGCGCACAAAGGTTTCGGATTCATAACTCCCCAAGATGGAACCGATGATCTCTTCGTGCACTTCACTTCCATCCGATCCGACGGCTACCGTTCTTTGTCCGACGGTCAGTCCGTTGAGTTTCTCCTCGATTACGGCGACGACGGCCGCACCATGGCCGTCGACGTCACCTCAGCCGTTAGATCTCGTCTTCCCGGAGGATTTCGCGGCGGCGGCGGTGGGAGGGGCAGAGGAGGAGGACGCTACGGGGGCGGGGAAGGCCGTGGCAGAGGGTTCGGTCGGAGAGGAGGAGGCCCTGAGTGTTATAACTGTGGAAGAATAGGTCACTTGGCAAGGGATTGTTACCATGGACAGGGTGGTGGTGGTGGTGATGATGGTAGGAATCGGAGACGCGGCGGTGGTGGTGGAGGAGGAGGAGGGTGTTTTAACTGTGGGGAGGAAGGGCATTTTGCGAGGGAATGTCCGAATGTTGGAAAAGGAAATGAGTGAGAATGTGTTATGGTTTCTTCTATTGAATTGAGTCTGTTACTGTTAGTTGGGGTTGGTTAAATGGATTCTGTTATTTTTGTTTCTAGCCATTGGCATTTCCTTCCTTCCTTCCAAATATGTTTTTCCAGGGCTTTGCTAATTGTTTTATCTAATGCGCTTCTTTTCAACAAAGTGTGATTCATTATGCTTGTTCCTCCTCTTGAATATGAAGATTGAAGCGCAACGGACGGCTTAATTAATGCTTGATTTAATCAATTTACTAATTCGCCTAAACGCTGTATTAATCCTTCAAAATATCTGTATCTGCCTGGCCATCCTGCTATTGGGATTCTGCTTCTCACATCTGTGGTTTTATATGTTTTGTCTATATCTTTAAACCCTTTTTTTTTCAAAGAAAAATTGTACCTTTATGTTGATATAATCATGTAAGTGTTAAATTCATATTTTAAACTTCGAAGAAACTGCGTTTTAATGGTTATATGATTAGATATGCAAGATTGATACGGTTTATTTCTCCCAATACATCTACTACTATAGAAGAGTCTATAATAATTGATTGAATGAAAGAAGTTGAACTTTCCTATATAATTCATGCAAATATTGTGAGGCTAGATCTTATCTGCTTTGATAATTAAGCAGCGGGGCATTTGCGCAGTGGTCCTACCCCTGAAAGATATGATAAGTAAATCTAGTCTATTCTGTCCTCTAGTTTTCTGTGTGGATAATATGTTGTCATTTCTGATCTTTATTCATGAACATAATAAATGTTGTGGGTGGTTTTTTTTTTTCCCTTATTGGTTCATTTAATTTAAGGTATTGTTTTTTAATTATTTTTTAATGTTTTAAAAGAAGTGTCAGGGATTTTCAAAACTAAAATACTGTGAAAAGTTGTGAATAAATACAGTCTCAATTTTGGGTTTTTCGCTTCAGCACACCGGAAAAGAAAAACAAGGTTGCAAAAACTAAAACTTTAATATTACAGTGACTTAGAACCATAGTCATACCTTTTAAGTTTTTATTAAAGGGTTTGGTTAAATATTTACCTTACAGCAATGATTAAAAAAAAATTAAAAAAGTATTTATTATAAAATTATAAGAAAACGTAAAAAATAAATAAACAAAACAATTATACACATCACAATGAAAAATTTCTCTTTCAGTTTTTTAATGAATATCCTATGTTACTATTCATTTTTAGTAAGGATATTATTTAATGGTCGGATCAGTTGCTAGTAATCATGACAGATATATGCTTTATCTCTTGTTGTGTGTTTATGAAATTTTTTTAGCATCATTGTTAAAAGAAGCTGATATCTTGTCCCATTTCATACATTCTGTCTAGCTGGGCTCCGGATGGTTGCACCAAAGCATCGTCCGAACAGCACGAGGCACCCAGCAGTTTTTTTTAATATAAAAAATATCCTTATGGGTTTTTTTTTTGTTACAAATAGCATATTAATTTTTTATTTCAGCGTCTTTTTTTTTTCCTCGAAAAACCGCATTTCCTTAGTGTAACTTGCTTTCGTTAGCATCCTTTTATGAGTGTTTTTTATCGTTGGTGGTGCATGTACGTTATTTACGAATATACGATGAAATTTAATTGTTTTTTATCGCCGAAAAAGAAAAGATGCGTATTAAAAAAATTCAAAACATATGGATTAACAATCCTTATGAACCATACGGATTGTCAATTCGTATATTTTTGAATTTTTTTTAAAATTATGATTTTCTTATACATTATTTTATTTACAAAATTTGATAATTAAACAAATTTGATATTTAACTGAATGTTGTATTTAGATGTTTATTACAATAATTAATAGTTAAATAAATTTGATATTTAATTGAATGATGTATTTGACTGTTTATTACAATGATTAAAAATTAAACAAATATGATATTTAATTGAATGATGTATTTAGATGTTTATTACAACAATTGATAATTAAATAAATTTGGTATTTTTTTTACATATTTAAATTTTTATTAAACCTATGATTTTAATTTACAATTTATATATGTAAATAAATTAATTATTAAATAAAAATTAATTATCACAAAATTTATTATGTAAATTTACATGTGCATTAAATATACATTAGAAATTTTAGTATTATATATAATAACATTAATTATTTTATAATATAATTGGTCTAATTCAGTTGATTAGAATATTGTGCTACTTGCTTAGATCATTAATTTTAAATTAATTCAAAAATTATATATTTTTTTAAAAAAATCTTATGAGACTCTTACGGATTGATAATCCGTAAGCCTAAATCTCATAGAATTGACAATCTGTATTGAACTTACGAAAGAATAAAATTAAAATTTCACAGGTGTATCACTAAAAATGCTGAATGCCCTGGGAGTTCCCAATCATCTTGTGTTGCTTTCCCCTTTCGTGTTTGATAATTGTCGGAAAAATCTTTGCGCATTTTACTTTTTTCTTCTTCCATTTTTCCACCTTAACATTATATGTGCTATTTTTACTGTTTCTTCCAAGATGAATCTTTAGTTGTTTAATGCTTGTGACAATATTTAGCGTCAGCATTCTGTATTTTGATAATTTTGAGTGCCATGAAACCCGAGTGGCTTGTGACTGTCCATTAATATTTTTCCCTTGGCGTGAAGAAGGAATGAGTAGCAGTTTAGTGGTGAGTGGTGATATTGTCCATCTGGTAGTATTATTTTACTGCCAGCTTGGCATTGTTTAGAAGCGGTAATGATTTTTCTCTTATGCGTGAATCGGTGGTTAGATTCTCGAAGGTCTTTCCAAATCTTGCAATTTTGATACATTTGATGTTTAGTGTATCATATTCAGATTAATTCTTTGTTTATTAGGAATCAGACACTGTAGATTTTAGAATACTTGAAGACTTTTTCGACCTTGCAGAATTTTCTTTTCCTTTTTCTTTTATCTACCACTTTGAATTTACGGCTTTATTTATAATATAATACCCCATTCTTATAGATTGAACAATATCTGTCAGTTCATGAATTTCTTTTGGTCATGATATTGGATTTATGGTTGATATAGATCATGTTAATTAGTCAAAATTGGTTAATGCTCCGATCCAGTTGTTAAATATTCTTTGGAGAACATGACATTTTCTCCTTTCTTATTCTTCAACCGTCCCAAATTCACATTAATAGTTGTGCTATTGCTTTGGGTATTACTTTTTACTTCTGTAGATTTTAAATTTATCACTATCAATATTGAACCAAAGCTTCTATCATGAGTGATTTCTTGTTCTAATCATGACGATTTGTTCTTTTCTGTATACTTCAATTTCCTGTTCACCACACGTGAACAAAAAATTATCTTGTTTTTGGTTGATAAAAGCATTTCTGATCATTTGTAATTTCATATGTAAAAATAAGTTATGTTTGATCAGATTTTTTAACTAATTTTTACTTTTTTTTATTAGCTAAAAAACTTATTTGGTTATTAAATAAATAATTTTTTTTAATAACTTTTAACATTTTTTAAAATATTACTTTTTTATCATTAAAACAAAATTATTAAAGGATATTAGAAATACCAATCGAGGGAACAAAATCAAGAATACTACATGATCACTCTATCAAATTCCCATAGTATACTAATAACCCTTAATCCTTGTATAATTAATAAATACTATGACCCAAATTACTCATCAAATTCAGCATCCTCTTTACTGGCGCATCCCTTGGTAACAAACATAAACCTTAACATACTTAAAAATAATATTTTTTAAAAAGTTAACTTTTAATTTTTTTATTCTTAGTATGTTTATTAAATTTTTATTTATCCTTTTTAAATAAATTAAAGTTTTATTGCTTTTTTTTTAACTAATTCATATGTTTGACATGTGAGTGTTCCTGCATCTCTTTTTTTTTTCTCCAACTTGCATACCCATGTTTTTTTATTATATTTTATATTTTTTATGTTACATTATTTATTTTAACCATTGTACTACTTTAAATATTTAATTTTATTTCAACACTATATTTTGTCTTATTTTTTTAATAATTTTATATTAGATTATTTATTTTAATTATTATATTAATTACCACAATAAAAATATAATGTCTACTTAAGTGTATTTTCTTATATTATTTTAAATTTGATTAAAAATATTTTAAAAAATAACATCAGATTAATAGTAGAATATTTAACATGAAAAAATGTAACATAAAATAATATAATATAAATATGTCTATTTTTTATTTTATATTTTTCCGTTATTTCACCCACTAGTTTTATGAAATAGTTATAATTTAATAAATTATTTTTTTACCTTCTAGTTTTGAATTAATTTTTTAATTTCTAACTATTTTTTTTAATTTCAACTAAATTTTCAATTAATTTTATTCCACATACCCATGGACAATGGATATTAAATATTCAGTTCCACACCTCCTCACTTTCGATCACATCAAGAGGCTAGAGTCTTTTAACAGTTAGTTTAAAAATAAAAATAAAAAACTTTTGTGACTGAATAAACATTACTTGTAAGTCCTCCGATGTGTCTTTCTGACGGTGTATCGGATATAATGGGACAATGTGTAATTCTTTGTCGAATGGTGAAAAAAAAAAAAAAAGCTTAAAAAGGAACCAAATGTTGTTTGGTGTAAGTTTAAGAATAATGTTATAGTCCTACTTGCCAATTTTGAATGTCCTTATTTGATCACTCTATACGCTACCTACAGTATCGGTTTGGAACTAGAATTGGTGCACCTGACTTTAATTTAGTGCTTGCATTATTAGTATTCTCCATTTCTTTTTAAATGTTCATCTTTGAAAAAAAATGTTTTTTTATTTATCTGTTTATTTAGAATTTAGAAGTTGGAGAAATTAGTTATTAGTAGTATTATTTTTAACTATATATTATTTTTGTTTAATACCTAAACATTTCGTAAATGAGAGACAAATAATAGTAAAATCATATTAAGAAATTAAAAACAAATTTAATATAAATAAAAATATTAATTATAAATATTTTTTAATTTATGTGTTTACTAGTAGTATCCTTTTAAGTGAATATAAAAGAAACCGTGGTAATCTTAGAATTGTGGGTTATGGGCCAGTGTGAAATGTGTACAACTTAATATTTGCGGGTAGTTTGATAACGGTTTAATACTGGCTGATCTAATAGACTCAATAAATTTGGTTAAGATAAATTATAATAACATTTTAAAATTATGAGTTATAAACCTAACTGAATTCTATAAATATCATCTTGTAAGGTAAGAATTATTTTTCACTTATATAGGCTTGCTATTGAGTCATATCACTACTTGAAGTGATATCTCCAGCAAGGAATGAATTGTGTTACCACGATTTGAAAGAAAATGAAGCTTATTTTAAAAATATTTGAAAATTGTTAGTAGGCATCCGACTAGCTACTGTGAATCTATGAAGTCGCTGATACCCTTTAGTTTCTGCATTTTTCTGGGGAGGTGTTGTGTGGTTGTTACTGGTACTTTTGTTTGGGTCTTGGATTGTCCACTGATACTTTGTTTGGGTCGGCAATGATATGATTTCAAAAGGCCCAAGGAGTACCAAACACTTGAGTTAATGTGTCTTCAAACTTCAAGGATGGCCTGGGGTGCAGTTGGCTCCTTTGCTTTTTTTTTTTGTCAGCAGTGCCGTTGGGTCCTAAGCAAAGAGAATAATATCTATGGACCCTGATCAACCATACGCTTCCTCGTGTATTTTTAGGATCATTATATAATTTAATCTGCTGGAGAAAACTGAAGAAAAATGGTATTGAATCCTGTCATGCAAATAAGCAAATTAAGACTCTGATAATAAGTGTTTATTGTTTAAACACCAATATTATATAAAGGTGTAGTTCTTCAAACATGCAACCTATATTGGAAGAAAAAATTATTAGAGAAAGACGTGCAAGAATGAACATTCATAAGCTGTATTATTCTATAGTCATCTTTTGGGAGGACGTACACTAGTTTTTTGCCTCTGTAAAAAGTAAAAAACATATATAAATGTTAAATCTGCTTAAAAACTAGCCGAATAATTTAAAAGGAAAAGGAAAAAAATACATTAAAAACAATAAAAAGACGTGCAAGAATGTTGTTTTAGTCTTGTTGAAAGGATACTTCAGGGGAATTTTAATATTTCTCAAAAACAAAGGAGTAGCAATAAAGATGTTTAATGGATCGTTTTAAACAATTGCATCCTAGAAGCTTGAAGTAGTATTATTAGGAATGACAATTGAGTCGAAACTTATTAAATATTTGTAAAAACTACTCACGATGAGGATAAAAATTATTAGCCAAATATGAGTCTTTTTTTTTTTAAGGTTAAATATAGATGAGTCTGAGTTTGGTAATTACGGGAAAAAAATGATGGAAATGAGTGGGGATACGGCTAATTTAATATTTATCCTAACCCACACTGCAACACCCGTATATATAATTTAATAATGATTATACTTTTTTACAGAATTATAAATGCATTTAACACTAAATATTGATGGTAATATTTTATAACTAATGTTTAGAATACATTTATATTTTTTTAATAAACTCGGGCGTTCTTTAAAAAAAAAAGAAGTGTTATTTAAGTATATAAAAAAGTATGAGTGTAGATATTAAATTGTTACATAAATATAAGTTCAGAGATAAGTTTTTTGTTTTAGATGCAAAAATAGGAACAAGTACATAATATTCTACCTAATTGTTACTATTAATTATCAGTTGCATTTAGTACTTATTATTAATTTTTAATTGTGCTCTTAAAAAATTAATTGTTAAAAGAGTTTCCTAATAGATCAACATCAATGCATAAAAGCCACTCATGATCATGGCTGAAAAAAGGAAGGGGGCATCGATCAAAATTATCTGTGTTGGCAATCATGGACAAGTGCTCCAAGATACCGAATCTCAGTGTAAATTATTTTATCATGACCAAACTTTATAGCTCAGTATAGAGGTAATAACAGAAAAAAACTGCAATACTTTTTAAAGTATTTTTATAGATGATTTTTAATTAGAATTAGAGTTTTATTATGATAACTTATATCGATATATTTAATGCAAATACTGATTACGTGATTATCGAAGAAGAAATTCAATTTTGATTAAAAAGTAACACAAAACACTTAAAGAACTACATATAAATTTAAATTTTGTTCATGACAAATATAAATGTACTATTTCAGGACTCAAATATAAACAAACTTTTAATTATTTTTTTTACTTATTAAAAAAATTAGTTAATATATTTAATTCTACTAATCATATTTAAAATAAATAGTTTTTTTTTTCCTTAGTGTCCTCGATTAAAAACTTGATTCTATCACCATTGTTCACCATCATCATCACCATATCAATTCAGTAGCATCTTGTTTTCACTTGCTTTGAGAAGTTTCCAAAATGTTACTTCTTGCACGACAACTTCAACCCATACTTATTTGTATTTCAAGCCATGTACGTGTGTATCTACAGTGGCGGAGCCAGAAAAATTATAAAGTCTGGGCAAAAATTTAAAGATAGCAAATTCACATTGTATATAATATGTAAATAGTAATCAATCAAAATAAAAGAGACTCGTCATTTTGTCAACAAAAATATAGTTTAAAATAAAAGAGATAAACATAATCTTACAATAGCGGGTTAAATAAAATTACGAGGCAAGTGTCCTTTCCGAGACTTCTTTGCGGTAAATGTTCGAATAATATCAATATCATCAAGTGACTTGAATATCTCCCGCTCGGTGTAACATACCATCAAGTCATTGAACCACACATCGTTGATCTTATTGCGCAATTTAGACTTGATAATCTTCATTGCTGAAAAAGCTCTTTCAACGGATGCTGTCGACACCGGCAATATCAAAGCTAGCTCAATAAGTTTATAAACCAATGGAAATACCAAATGTTTCTCAGTTTGAACCATCTTCATAGCCAAACTTTGAACATCTTCACAAGTGGAAAAAGAAGCATTTCTTCTCACTTGAAGCACATAAGTTTCAAGTTGATCCCTAATTGTTCCTCGGTCATCATCAGAAAAGTCTGCATGATAAGTATCAGCAAGACGAGCAAGCTTATCAACATCAAACTTGGAGAAAGAGTTCTTGGGGTCAAGACATGAGAAGCAATCAAGTATAATGTTACTTCCTTCACTAAAGCGGTGATCCATCTCCACACATATTTTATCAATAGCAACATAAAAAATCTCTGCACGGTAATGATGAAGATTAGTGATAGTCCTCCCTTCTGCTCTTGAACGACCCCGAACTGGTATTTCGTCATCCATATTTAGTACCATAATACTTTTAGCAACACAAAATCCTTGGACATCGGCAAAAAAATTATTCCAACCACTCTCTCTCATTGTGCCCAACCGAGCTTTGACAACATCAACTAATTCCATGGCATTCACAATATTAAGATCTTTTCTTTGCAATATATTTGAAAGCTCGTTTGTGATACCAAACAACTTTAACATTAACCTTAAAATAAAAGCAAATTTAAAGCTCTCCATTTTTTCTATCAAACCTGCTGCTTGAGATGGTCCACGTCCATCTTCATCAACCATACTAAGCACCTTTAACACGGAGGACCACATTTGATCCAAACGAAGCAATGTAGTATGATGTGAACCCCATCTAGTATCCCCGGGTCTAGTGAGACTAGATGATTGGTGTAAGCCCCTTCCTCTAGATATCTCACCACTCTCAAGTTTATTTAAAATATCTTTGTGTTGTGCCTCTGTCAAAGCATCCCTCCTCTTACAAGATGCACTTGTTGTATTCACAATCAAGGTGATGTACTCAAAGAAATCATGAATAGATGAGCAACTACTAGTAACAGACACAACAACCAATTGCAAACGGTGAGCATAACAATGGACATAGAAAGCATAAGGATTTTCATCTAGAATTTTTCTTTGCAAACCATTAAATTCACCTCTCATATTTGAAGCTCCATCATATCCTTGCCCTCGTATCCTTGAAATAGATAATGTGTACTTATCAAGAATACCATAAAGAGCATCCTTTAATGACTTAGATGAAGTATCTGTGACATGATGTAGAGCAATAAATCGTTCCACAACATTCCCTTTGTCATTCAAAAACCTAAAACAAATTCAACCAGTTTACTTGGCGGCATAGAGAATAATAGGTAATGAAAATTGGAAATTGGAAAATACAACTACTAACCTCAACATCACCGCCATTTGCTCTTTGACGGATATATCACGTGACTCGTCAATAAGCACGGAGAATTGTCTATCACCAAGCTCTTCCATAATCACCTTGGTAACTTCATGTGCACAACACGTTGCAAGCTCCTTTTGAATGTCACCGCAAGTCATTGTGCAATTTTTTCCACCACGGTCAAAAGCATCCCTCACTTGTTCATTCTGAGATTTTACCCAATCTACCATCTCTCTAAAATTGCCCTTATTTAGCGAAGTAGAGGATTCATCATGGCCACGGAAAGCCATGCCTTGTGCTATGAGATATCTTGAACAATCTAAAGAACAAGTCAAACGAATCTTATACAATTCTTCTGATTCCTTGGTTGCTTTAGCAAACTTACTTGTCACACTTTGTCTTTGATTATTATAATCATCGTAGTGCTTGACACATGAGAACAAGTCAAACGAATCTTATACAATTCTTCTGATTCCTTGGTTGCTTTAGCAAACTTACTTGTCACACTTTGTCTTTGATTATTATAATCATCGTAGTGCTTGACACATGAGTTGTGCAAACTATTATGACTACCAACATGATCTTTCAAGCCTTGAGATGCATGCTTCCAATCTCTATATCCGCTTTTAGTGAAGACTTCAAAACCAAAGTGTTCGGCCCTCCCGGGTTGCTTAAAGAGAAAGCAATAAAAACAATAAGCTGCATCCTTGATCTCACTGTATTCTAACCATGTGTAATTCTTATACCATGATTTACTAAATGCTCTAGAAACACTTCCAAATGGAGTACGAGGAAAGCTTGGCAAATGTGGTTGCATTGGACCCTTCAATATATATGCCCTCCTCACTTGATCTTGAATATACGGAGCATACTCATTAATTTGTTTCCTATGACCTGGATCACGCACAATCTCATTTGGGTTAAACTCATTAACCACATTAGGTGGCGGTTCTAATTCGGCTTCTTGTTGTACAACATTCACATCCTCAATACTTGCTCTATCAACCAAAAATCTCCTCATCTCTGAAATTAAATTATCTTAAGTTAATACTCAATTAACAATTAAAATCATAAGAATCAAAATTTAAATAAGAATAGTTTTTCAAAATAAAAGTAATCTCTTATGATTTATAAAGAGTAGGAACAAGCATTATATTATATTCAATTAAACACCATTATAGAAACTAATAAAATTAGATAACCAAAAGAAACCTTTATTGTAGATAATTTATCTATCAATAAACAAATTTACAAGTGGTATGATTCCACTGTAAAAGATCTTTTTACTGCTATTATAAATAATACTATATGCTTATAATATTACTAGATACACACTTTAGTTTGACTTATCAATAAAACTTTTATAACCAATGAATCTTGTTGTGTAGTAGCTTAATCTGACACTTAGCAGCACACAAAATGACAAAATATATTATAAAGTAAATATTTTTTATAATGAAATTTATTGAAGTTATCAGTATGATACAATATTATAATTTCACCATATGAGATTTTAGATAAACTTGAAAAATATGGGACTCATTTTCACAATGTTAGTACTTCTATATAACATAAAATATTTAACCTTTCAAAGACAAACCCAAATTTTTCTTCTTCTCTGTGTCTGCTACTACTAGGCGGTGCTGGTGCAAATAAACTCAAATTTTTCTTCTTCTTCTTCTCTGCTACCTTTGTGTTAATTGTTTCAATTTAAAACCACAATCAGTTGAAATTAAACAATTACTAACCGAAAAAAAAGGGGAAGGCGGTAGTCGGAAAAGAACCAGTAGGTGTCGATGGCGGAAGCTTTAAGGTTTCTACAGTGTTGCTGCAGCTTTACTTCTTTTGTTTCTGTTACCTATATTTTTGCCCTTTTAATTTTTAACTCTTACAATTGTTTTGCCCTTTCAATTTCTTGCCCTTTCTTTAATATTTTTCTTTTAATTTTTACTTTTTTTTTTTTTTTTACCAAATGAATTTGGGCCAGAGCCTGGGCAATTGCCCAGGGTAGCCGGGCCTTGAAACCGCCTATGTGTATCTACACAACAAAGAATTAGGGAATGAAGGATGGGAATTTGGAGTTCAAGGTTTATAAGGAAGTCGTTGACAAAGACAAATCGTCGAGAACCAATATCTCCTTGGAATAATTCATACATTGATTGCTTTATATCACTCAAGTTGTGTGTTTATAGATAAAATTTCCACGCACACCACATGGCAAATTGGCATTTTGACCATTGACCCATGCTCCAATCTTTCAATTGATCCGTGTTCTCTCTTCCCTTCAAAATTCAGGGATAGATCGATGTAGGGCCAAATCCTGTTTGATTGTATACTCTATTAGTTGGAAGCTCTTCATCATCATTTTGCTAGTGTCCACATTATGGACAGTTGCGACGTGTGAGTAGTTGCCAAATCATTATAATGATATTCTACAATAATATGAACATACAAAACTTCACATTAGTGCAAACCAACACAAGTCCCATCTAATTCTTCTTGCCGGATCGCTTTAGTCAATTTTTAAGCGTGACTCCCACATATTACTATATATCGACAAATAATTATTGAGTTTAGCACAGGAAGGTCACGCCCATTTGCAATGCATTATAAACCTCTCCTGCAACATTCTTGATGAGCTGAATATGAACTAGCTTCCTCTCATAGAAAAAAGATATCAAATTTAGGTTGGCACTTCGGTAATTGTGACTTGGGAGAGAGCGAATTCTATGAATTTGTAAAAAGAAACATCCTATATAGTCAATAATGTTATGGAATTTAAACATGGGTAATATAAAGCTAATATGAAGGTTTTATTTTGACATATAGAATTTGGAACCATAAATATATTAAGGCATGTATCTGATATCACATCACAATTTGTGTCTCGGTGACAAGGTGATAATTCGGACCCGCGCATGTGTGCCTTGTCCAGCAGTGCTGTCTGATATGCTTGGCTCTGATCAACATTTTGATCCCAGTTTTGCATCCCAACAACTCGAAACAGTATCAAAGCTCTAACCAGTAGTTTTTGGATGCTAGTATTTATCGCTGCCAAAACAATGTAGTAATCAACATGTATATGATAATAATATATAATATCTACTTTAAGCTAGCACACTTGCTGTAACTAACACAAGTGACTTTGAGGTGAGTAAGCTTGACTAGAACTAGAAGTTTTGAATTTTTTTGATCTAAACAACATGTATCATTTATTGGAGATAATTATGTTCAGTTCAAATGGGATAAGATCACCAGTGACAAAACTCTCTTTATGCAGTTACATACTAAAATTCGGAAATCAAATTTTTTGGTTTAAATTGAAACTTCTTTCAGCTATTTTATACACTCAGTAGTATAAGTTGTGGATTTAAGTCATAATAAATGAAAAAAATTAGAAAAAGTTTGATATGCCTAGCTCCAAGGGTTTGAAGTTGGTTCATGCTAACTTTTTAGTGAACCTTTTTCTTAGTTACAGCTATTCCTTACCTTACTTTAGTTTACCTTATCTTTCTGGTTTCTGCCCCCAGCCGGATCATGTTATATAGAACCATCTTTTTTTTTTTTTTTCTTTTTTAAAGTGACTTTTATTGCTGGCACTTAAGGAATAGGGTCCACCCATTTGACATTAGTTTGATTAGATGGCTGGTCAAAAGCAAACACTAAACTCTAGAATAACCAGATTCAATGATCCGTTTTGGTGAGGCCACAAGAAAAAAAATAATAATAATTGAAACATTCTGTGAGAACCACTTGACAGTCCCTTGACTTGGAAAGTTCTTGAGAGAGAAAATGAGAACTTCTGTGGATTCTACGATTATACCCACCACTGTAGCCATCCTTGTTACTCAAAGCAATCACTACCTTCATTTGTATTATGCGACAAAAATTTCAGGTTCTCCCAATTCCCCTCTCATAGTCATAGTCTTAAGCCTATGCAATGACCTTGCACTTCCCTTTCTCTAGCCATGTGCCTTGACTGCTTGGGGGATTAATACACGTGACACTTTATTAATTCTAGCTTGTATTAGATTTGACCTTGGATTAGACCTTGAAATAATATGACTATATGATAATTTAAGGTAATATTTAATCTAACTTATTTTATATTTTCTTTTTTTAAAAGAAATAATTAAACCAAACTGGATTTTAAAAAGGGAGCATTTATAAAATTTTAGTTTTAAGAAATTTTACCTCTTCTTTTTTCTTTTTCTTAAATTCAAGATTCAAGAATAGACCATCTAACAAATTTTAATTTAAAAGAATTTTTAAAATTATAAAATTATTAGATAATTTTAACTTTAAATTTTAAAGTAACTTTGAGATTCTAAAATAACGCATAATAAACAATCCTAATCTTCATAGCCAGATAGCCTTGCGTAAGGTCAAGACTCAAATTTGAAAGGCAAAATACAGCATTGCATGTGGATGAGGTTGCTATCTATGCTTTTATTCACGTTGTGCTCATTTTACTCTTCATCATCATATATTAACTTTAGGCGCGAAACCAAGGACGATATGGTAGGCCCACCAGGAGTTGGGCCCATCTCCTTTGCCTAGGCCCATTTGGTTCGTTTTCGTGACTTCGTATAAACTTAATTACACATTTAATCTTATCATTATTATTAACGTGCAATTTTAGTTTAAAATATTTGTTTTTAAATTTTTTCTATTAATTTTTCCATCACCATAATTAAATATTTCTATAAATTTTCATTTTTTTACTGATAAATTATATAAAAAAAATTGATTCTGTGATAAATTCTACAAATTAATCAATTAAATAATTTTACATTCAATATTCATCAATTAAAACATCAAATTCAAGATAAATCTTGAAAATAAAAAATTTCCTCCCTTCTTTTAAATTCAAACTCCCTTTCTTACAAATCCTTCAAATTTATTTAAATTGTTTCTCATTCCAAATTTACCCTAAACCCCAGATCATTTGTGTCGAAAATGATAATTTGAGGTCTTAAATACAGAAAAACTATTACAAGAGCTTATTATATTAATTGAAAATTGAGATACTAAATTTAAACAATAAATTATCGAGGAATGAAATGAAACATTATTCATAATTAAAAAAAAACTAAATATTTAATGATGATATTTTTTGTGGGGAGGGCGTTGTACAGGGCACTGCTAACGGTAATGGAGGAAGCCTATAAACGGTGTCATTAGGAATAAGACTAGGTTAGACAGTTCATTATGAGCCAATCGTTAATTTGTATTGGGTGGTTTTGTTTTTGGATTTTCTTTACTAAGTTAAACTATTATTTACTTATTTATAAAAAAAAACAAACTTATTTAGTTAAGAACGCTATATAAAATAAAATAAAATAAAAATGGACACTATTGATGACATGACCATGAGTAATAACGAAATCTATCAATAATAATTATTTTTTGACAGCTAAATTTTCATCAGAAATGAGTGCACTGAGTTTGAAGGGGAAAGTGAAATTGTTGGTAAGTTGGTCTATACCATTAAATGATAAAATGTGTATTTCGTTAATGGTTACCAATTAAAATCATGTAAACATACATTGAACCTGAATGATAAATAATCTTTATGCCTTGCAAAGTATGAACGCCTGTTTGTAATTATGCAAACAGGTCCCAAAAATACTCCAAGTTGTTGCACTTATCTGTTAGCGACTGTTGATAGTTACTGATGGGCACACTATATCAAAAGCCCAGTCTTCGGTAGCAGTGAAAATTTTCCAACAATCTTTAACAACAACGAACTCATTGATAATTCTTATTCACTCCATTCTAAAATTATTATTTTTTAAATTTTTTTCTTCAAAACTACTGTTTTTTTTTTTTAGAAATTCAAGTTTTGATCATTTTTTTAGTGATATGCTTATTTAATAACTATGGATAATTAACTTAAAAAAAAACTATGAATAATTATTCAAAATCATCTCAATTAACTATATTTAACCGGTGTACTTTCTATCTTTCACCACTTCTTTTTCACCTATCATGTTTTGTTTTTGTTGTATTAATTCGAGATGCATAAATATACTTTTGATGTTTATCTTTTTACTAAAATTCATTTATCTCTCAAGTTTACATAATTGTTTACATCCTGAAATAAAGATTATTTTCGATTTTGTGTCACAATTTTGAACACCATTTTTTTACTAATTCAAGCAAGAAATGAGACTCGTCTCATTAAATTCATCTAGGTCAAAAATATATAAATCAAATAATTTTTGAACAAAAAAACTATAAATATTATGAAAATTACATGAAAACTGAGTGTCTTAAGATTAGCCAAAAAAAATTCAAAAATCAAAAATTAGAATTTTTATAGTTGCTCGTAAGTTTATTTATTATGCAGAATAACATTCAGGGCTCTTCTATTTGTTATTCGAGGGATGTTATGTGTTATGAGATTGCATTTAGTAGCTCCTCTATATACAGTGAGGTAGAAGTACGAAATAGTCGTTTTCTTTTCATTGGTTAAAAAGTTAAATAAAAAAGTGTTTGGATTCAACTCTTAGACAAACACACTCTTAATAGTGTTCCAACGTCTGATCTCAATTTCTACATGAGCACACCTAAGAACAAATTTATGTTAACACTAAATTGACTTTGTCAAAACCTATTGTGATCGGATGGGAATAAATTAAGAACAGCTAGCCTAATGGTATTTTATTCTCATCAATCACAATTATCTTCTAAGTTTAAGTAGCTAGTTAATTATAATCTTATTTTTATCAAAATATCTCTTAAAAAAGATCAACCTCTTGAGTGAATGTCCGAAAGTGTCTTAAGAAATAAATCTCCAACTCTTGATCAGAAATATATCCTAAACACGTAGATGATGACAACGAAAACTGTTTCGGATTATCTGTGTATTCACTGGGGAAAAGAGGCAGTATTCATTCTGATGAATTCCCATATACTATTATAAGAAAAGGCATTACATGTTAATGGATGGAAAATAAAAGCTTATTTTATGTACATGTGGTCTGGCCTTTAACCTGGGCAATTTTATAAAAGTATAGATATATATATATAGATGATGACAACGAAAACTGTTTCGGATTATATTTTTACTTGTGTACATTTGTAGCCTTGTAGGTATCACGGTAAATTTTCTAAAACTTTAATTTTGTGACTCTACTTTAGAAACGAGGCAATATATAGTTCTCCTTTTCCCAAGATTTTTCTTTAATTTGCAATTATATATCCATCTGAAATATCTGTATCACAGAATTTTCATGTGTTTATATTCCACTATGCCCCTATAAAAGAGCTTTAAAGAAGAAGACATGTACAATAACTAGTTGGTAAACTTCGAAACAGCTGTTTGCTTATTATGTTTGTCATTTGGCATAACACACAAAGAAAGATACATCAAATTAGGCAAAAGCCAATTTAAGTTTAAGTGATAAGTGCCCGAATAGTACTGGGGATGCGTAATGATAGGTATGACGGAATAGTCTGTGGTCCATGACGTACTATTTAGATTTTGCCATTTAATTTTATAGCTTCCTAATTTCTCACACTTCACCTTTCATGACAGCTAGGCAATCAATTTGAAGAGAAAAAGCACCTTTTTTTAATTTTGTAAGCAAAGGGTTTTAGAAAAGCTTCTTCCTAGATTAGTGGATGAGATGATACATAGATAGTTTGATACCGTAATCAGTATGAGGTTTGAGCTTAAAGCTAGCTAGAGCTCTCCCAACATCATGCATGCAATTTCCATTTACGTCTTTGTCGTTGTGGATTTTCCTATATGACAATTCCATCCTAAACAAACCTCAAAGTAGGTCTACATTTTTTTTCATTGGTTACAAAATTGAAAAGAAACACTTGTGAATTATCAAAGAGATCGAGGTAGATTTTGATCATCATAGCTAGCTGTGGTTTGTGTATTTTTGCGTAATTGATTGTAATGTATATATTAACTGTATCTCACAAAGCCACCAAAGACTTTGCCATTACTATTGTACTAATAATAAAATGAAAAAGTAATTAAATATCACATATTCCCATCAATCTTTTCCTTTTGAAACGAAAATAGGAAAAGTTAGTTTGTACTCATTCAATTGTTTTAGTTGAATGTAGCTACGTATGGCGAGGAAAGAGAAAGAGGGAGAGGGAGAACGCAAATCAATTAAGTTTAGCATATGGCAAGGTAGTTGCACAACAAGAAATGATTAATCAGCACACGAAATTCTAACTGTAAGTTCGTATAGGGGGTGGCCGTGATGTGCCATCGCACCTTTAGCTGACACAATCAAAAGACTTGGCTTCTTACAGTGAAAAAATAAAATAAAGGGGGATAAATGAAGAAGAAAAAGGTACAAATTAAAAGCCAATCTCTTTACACGCATGTATGATCTCAAAGTATCACAAGAAACTAGAAGAAGCTACTTATACTTAAGCCTTGTGAGGGGGACACTGATAGCACTTTACAAATAGCCCAAATGTGTCAATTTGGTGTATGAAATTAATCATGCTTGCCCATCCTCCCAACCCAAATCCTATCACCAAAACCCATACCACCACAAACACGTTCATGGAGTACAATCCTACCCAACCTCCTAACTTTGATGGTGGTCTCTCCACAGCATTCTGTTAAGAAACAAAATAAAAATGAACAGAAAAGAAAAAAATTAAAAAAGAAAAGAAAAGGATGTTCATATAAGAAGAATTATTCATGGAGACCTTATGGTAATCTATACAGGGAGAGAGAGAGAGAGAGAAATCTAGATGTAATAAGTGATATGATATGATAAAAAGAAAGAATAAGAGAAAAACTAAAAGTGTCAATTGAGTGTACGTAAGTGCTGGTAAATAAGAAGCACCAAGTGAAGCATTGGAAGGTGCAGCATATATGTATATATAAATTTAAAAAATAAGCAGTTGTAGCTAGCAAGGTGCATGGTCTAATTACCTCTCTAGCCGGTGCTGAAGCAAAGGTAACCATGTGAGCCAAAGCAGGAATAATGTAAACAGTGAAGCTGACAAGGAGAGATCCAACAGTTGAGTTAATAGGACCAAAGAAAGGGAATATGATTGCCAGGAACCATATTGGAATCACAACAGGAAGTCTAGCCAAAGCCCTTTTGAACAAACTCTTGGTCTCATGCACCCCAATGAATTTCTCCCACACGAAGTATAAAGGAGTGCAAGCAAATCCAAAAGTTATGAACTGCAAATAGGTGAGTACATAAGGAAATTAAGTATTTATTCAATAAGCTCTTATCAAATAATAGCTTATTCATAACTTTGTGTGTAAAACTTACTGAAACAAGATAACAAGAGCTTATACAACATAAGTTACTTTTAAAAGTTAATATATGTATTTATTGAATATATAATATAATTAACCTGATGAATGAGCATGAGGATGACAGCGGTATCTCTGAAACCAGTCTTTGGGAGCAATGAGAGGGCATTGGAATGGGTGAGAAGCTGGTCCCCAAATGCCCAATAGACTGCAGATGCTGATGGCAAAGTTAGGGTCAGCACATATAAGGTTGCGATCAGATATATCATCTTAAACTTCTGTGGCTTCCACATTGCATGCATAATTTCCCTACAATCAATGCATATGTCTGTTAGACTCATAGTACATGAAGTTATATATACAACTTTTTTTTCTGACAATATATAGTAAATTTTAAATCCCAATACAAATTAAAATCTGGGACAATATACAACTATATTTTTCCTCTTTAATTAATTTCTCAAATTACTCTTTACGAGAAGAAACCCTTTAGTTAATTATAACTAAAACAATTTGATTTAGGTTTCGAGTCCTCACACTGTAACAGCATGCCCACCAAAAGTATAGAGAATGTTGGTCGCCCCAGTGAAGTAGAGAACCAATTTGGCTGGCCCTGTGTGCGTCACCCCCTCAACCTTTAGAGAAACACACAGAATATTAATTGAAGAACACAAATAATTAGCAACAATAATACTTATTATATCACATGTGTTAGCAATCATTGTTATTTGATTTGCTTTAATTTTATGCTGATGTTGAGGCTCCTAAATATCGAGTCTTTTTACCTGGCCATGGGTAAGGGAAGCTATGGTCATATACCATGCAGTGTAAGTGGTCATCACGAGGCCCAAGAATGACCAGATTCTGTAGTTGTGGAAAGAAGGGATGAAGACCGTTGTTGCACAGCATGCCCCAAAGATGTAAGTCCAAGTTCTCTTGTCCAGATTGTCGTTTATGTAGTATATGTTACTGAAACAATATTGTTGTATATATAAACTTAGTTTATAATGCAATATTAAGAAAATCATGATCTACTACTGTCTTACCTTGCACAAGCAATTAGTTGAATTACTGATCCAAACAGAAGGAAAGTACAGTTGAAAAAAAGACCAAGATTCCTCCAGTGTTTGCCCAAAAGTCCATCAAGCACTTCAAACCACTGCAAACGGTCATAAGAAACCAAGATTAGAAGAATCTAAAGTTATTAAAGTAACTCACAAGGCTATATATCAGCCTTACACATAGATTCATATTCAAGGGAAAAGAATAATAAAATGAAAACTATTATTACCTGAATAACATGGTTTCTGAAGTCAACTTTTTCTCTCTCCTTTCTGGTTCTGTACTCAACATAAAGGACACTGATAAGATAAGCAGTCCAGCTTCCCATCAGTCCATAGAAAAGCTGAAATATGATCCCAGATAACATCCCAAGTTGTGAAAAGGAATATGGTAGTGTCAGTAGCACTTGTGCGACCTATATGAAATGAAATCCAACAACAAACAAGAAAAATCATCATGAGACCCTTAATTGCCACACCAAAAGAAGGTTTTAATTTGCTTCTATAGGAAAAAAAAAAAAACAGATAATCAAAGCAGGGATAGCAAGTGCCTGATTAGAAGCACAGCTAAACCATGCATCATAGACAGAGCCACCATGCCAAAAGAGCCTAGACAATTTGCTAGTAGTGGACTTAGAACCTTCCTCTTCCCTCTCCATTTCTAAGTAATTCCCTGCAACAACAGTCTCAACCTTCTCAGAAGCCATTGTTATCTCTCCCTTCAAGTTGTGTTGTGGGGGGAAGACAACACAAGACTAATAAGTGAGCAAAGATATATAGATAGGAGAGAAAGAAGTGCTTGTAGTTTTTAATTCACCCTTCCACATACTACATTCTTGTGTAGCTTCATTCCCTAATTTCGATATATAAACTTTTTTGTCAGCAAAGGTACTGAATGTGAATGGCCTTTGGTGGTGGGGACCTTGCTTAGTTCACATGTAATCAGCCTTTTTTCCTTAATAATTCTCTCTCACCAATTGCCTTTATGAAGGGTACAACTTCATCATCAGTTTTGTAGGCTCTGATGGGCCATGGCTTGCTGCAGTGCACGAGCGGGGTGGCCCACCATGCATTGCCCTATTAATTCTTTTTTCCTTTAATCTCAGAGATCAACTGGCTAGCCCATGCACATTGATTGATTATGAGTGTAGAGATAAAAGCAATGCAAAGATGCTGAAGGAGATTAGAAAAAGTTATAGTGTGTGTGTTGAAGATGTCTATGTGGGGGAGACTATGGAATGAATCATTGCTCTCAAGAGGGGCTTAGTGCTAATCATGATTAGTACCACACGTGTTCTAACTGACTTTACTAAAAGAAAATTCTATCATAATAACCCCAGCTCTCTCTTCTTTTCATTTTCACTTTTTTCGTTAGTTGTTAGCTATCTTAGATTTTCTAAATGATATATGCACATTTGGGTCATTGCAAGTGACATGTCTTCAAAGTGCCCTCTAAAGTTATAAGTATTTGAAAACTTCAATATTAACATTTTCACCTATAAGGCACTATCTGTCATATCGCAAAATTTTCTCAATTGAAAATTTTTCTAGTATATATACACTTTGTTGATTTTTAGTGCTTCAAAATTGTTAGTAATGACAGAGTAAAATAATTTGTAAAATTATAGTTCCTAATGAATATTTTGAAAGGTTTACTGCATTAATGAGTAAGGATGATTCTAATTTGGAGGTCTTATAGGTATGGCATCCTCGTCTTCTAGTCAAAAAGTGATGCAAAAGGAAAAAAAAAATGAAAGGAGGAAAGTATCTTGAGATGGGTCTAATATCAGATTTGATTAATAGTTTCCAGGATGGCCCAACGGCTACCAACCCATTAGGCCCAGTACCAGAGAACTGTTGGATTATTATTGAATGAACTAAATTAACACCTTTGTTCCTTTTTATTTTTCTCTTGTTAAAAGTTCAAAACGTACATAATTTTTCGGAGTGGGTTAATTAACTTTAATTTACGCAACGATTTATGTCAAAGCTATTGCTAGTCATTTTTCCAAGGTTGAAAAAACTTATAGGCCATCATCAAAATAAAATGTTAGTCTTAATTTATTTTATAAAAAAAATTAGCGAATCAGTTACATGCATAAAAACATTTTTTTAAAACAAAATGTACAAAACTGTTTATGTTGATTATAATAGTTTCTTATTTTTTTTTCATTGCTTTTTAAATAATTATTGACTGTTATAAAAAATATAACTAATTACAACTTTATAAGCTGAGTCAGATTTTTAAGACATTAAAAATGGCATCCACTCATGACAAGAGATAGTTGTTTATGATCAAGTTCCTGAGTTCATTAGCGAGCCTCTGTAGCTTTAACTTCTGTAAATTGTAAATAAGAAAATAAAAACATCTGTAAATTGTATTTGCAAATAGCTAGACTATTACTGGGCTGATAGCTCCTGTATTCTGTCAAAAAATTATTATACCCTAGTAATAACAGGAATGCTAGAATCATATTCTATAATACTAACCCATTCTTTTAAACATATTTTTTATAACTAGTTGAAATTATTGAAAAATAAAAAAAAAATTGTATAATTCACTACTTATTAATGAATCTCACTAATAATTTTGTACTTCTTTAATAAAATATAATCAATAATACGAAATATTTTAAAGGGTAAGTCACTGACACTCCTTAAGGTAATTTTTCTTGTATATTGTTTTATTATATAGATTAGTAGTAGTATTTTATATAAAAAAAATTAAGAAAAAAACTAAAGAGATCATGGCAAGTTGGAGGCCTGTACCGGCTCAATGGACTTTGTTGGTTGCATATTTTGTCTACTCCAAACTATATATAACAGTCTAATAAACTGAAAAATTAAAGTGAGTCCATAATAAACTAGTCATAAAATGTTTTAGTAGCTCATGATGTGGGCACAGTAAGTTGCCACCCTATATGAAAACCATATCATGTGAATCGATATCACACTTTCTTTGATACACTAGCTACTAACGATTAAAGTTAAAACACTCACTTTATTTAAAACCTTATAAAATGAAGTAATGATCAAAGATTAGATGGTCATTTCCGGAGAGTGAAACTTGATTTTGATGGTGATGCCTAATCGTCACTTTAAACGGAGCAAATGTTTGGTTCTTACCCCACCTTGCATGAGGAGGCATGGCATGAGATTGAGAAGGTCACTGCCCTCTTTCTTTGATTTCTGACTCGGATTACATCGATTAGGGACCCATAAAGAAACCAAAAGGTTCAAAAGCTAGGAAACACCCCCCTCTTTGACTTCGGTGCTTGCTATACACACATCAACTTTTCCACCCTTTTAAAAATCTTGTGTTTTCATCAATCACATTACTTATTTTCTCTTGATTGGACGCGGAAAAAAAGCCGGGGCAGGTGGCACTAGGTGCAAAATGATAACATTAATTACTGTGAAATTTTCGAATTGTTAAACAAGTAAAGATAGTAATTAAGAACAAGAATTAATTTGATGCTAAGCATTGAGATCTGAATTATGTTAGACGTGGCTTCATCAATTCTCAATGTTAACCATCAAATTAAGGACTCTTTGTGCATTAAGACATGTACATAGATGGCCAAGCGACATTCACTATTATTGTCAGATCCAAAGGGAAGAAGTGTGGGTACGGGAAAAGAAAGAGAGTTCCAACTCCCAATGGTAATTCGCCATTAGTATGGCATAGGACCTCACTTTTGGGTACAGATTGTTGTGTAAACAAGATTTGTGGACTTCTTTTCAAGTTTATTTAACCAGGAGTCTTCACAATGTATTAAACCTCACGCTGATTGTGGAAGTTGAGTATTTTCTCTCCAAAGGACACTCTTATATATTCATTCCGGTCTTCATTATAAAAAAAAAATTTATCTTCTTTGGTGAGTGTGTTGAGTTGAGTATTTAAGATTTGGTCTCTAAAAGTGTTGAGAGAAACATTTAAGGGTTGAGAGTGATCTTAAAATGGAAGAACAATTAGTGATATTTTATATTTTATATTTTATAAAAAAAGGTGACATTTTTCAATAAAATATTATAATCATTCGCATTCCTTCTCAAATGTGAATCATTATTCCTTCTCAAATAACTCAAAAGTATTCACTTAGGGTGTGGTAAATCACTAACAACTAGAAAAACTTGTCATTTATTCTGTTGTCATTGAATTTAGAGATGGAGAAGGGAGTTTTCAACATGTCCAAAAAACAATATTAGAGGATAACAAAGCATAAATTTACCCATCTTAATTCACAGTAAGAAGAACCTTTGTGTCACAAGAGAATCTCAAAGTAAAAATTATCACTAATAATTATGTGTCCAAAATTTTAGATGCAAGGGAGGCTAGGATTGGCAATAATGCTAGTCTAATAAAAATGACTAACTATTTTTTCTAATAAAAGTCTTTAATTGGATTATGACTTTCTTTTTTCCTACTAAAAAAGCTTCATATATGCATTTTCTCAATTAGCCAACATCATTCTCCATTCCTTTTTTCTATTGCCTTCCCGTCATATATTTGTATTTGTTTTTCGTTCACTTTGTAAAAAGCCTGCACCGTGTTATTTAAAATTTGAAAAAAAAAAGAGTAAATTATTATATTAACAAATCTAGCAACTATTGTTATAGGAAAAAAATGTTTCAAAATTAAAACTAATAAAGTCTTAACTAAGAACAATAATATTTAAAAGAAAGGTTAAATAAATTAACTTTATGATCACTTAAAAAATGGTAATATAATTAGTTATAATAATTTAATAAGTAAATTTGCATCCACAAAACTTTAATAAATTAATTTATTAATTTAGAATTTTTTTACTATCATATAATCCATTTAGACATAAATAAAATGTTGGATAATCTCTAATAATGTTTTTTATAAAAAAAAAATATTGTTATGAAAGAAGATAAAGAATATAAGGGGTACCCAACCCTTACAACAAGAACAACAATTAGAAAACGTCATTTCTTCCACATGTTTTAGTATACTAACAACCTGGTGGAAAATGACATACCCAAACCTGCATTTCTAAGTTGGTAAAAACTAAAACCTAAACCTGACCTTAGTCAAAAATGAGTTTTTTTGTGTCAAATTTGAGGCAAAAACAGACGACCTATGAGTTTAATTTTTATTATCTTATCGATTTCCTGTTCATTTTCTTTTCCTAACTAATGGGTGAATATAAGAAGTATTTTTCTCGAAAAAAAAAAACAACGCATTTATAGACGCACCCCTCTTGATCCTATAAGAGTGTTTTTTTTTTTTTTTTGCTGAATTATAAGAGTGAGTGTTCGTGGCTTTGGTAAGTACGTATTTATGCACAATATCGGTGGACATGCATTTTCCCTCCTGTCTTGTGGCAGGTGTGCATAGTAAAATGATCAGAACAAAAAACATTGTAGCTTTGCTAATTGGGTTTGGGCTAAGTTAGTCCACAACACTCTGACAATTTGGTATCATTGTTTTCAAGAGTAGTATCGTTTTTATATGGACTTTTTTCATAATTATATATTTTTGACAATTTTATATCATTATTTTCAAGAGTAGTATAATTTTTATATGGAATTTTTTCACAATTATATATTTTCCTCAATTTTATGACTATTTTTATGCTTTATATCAAATCAAGTTATTATTTTAAATAATTATTCCATAATAATGTATTTTTATTTTTCGTATCTTTTTACTCAATAATCACTTTCTGTTATCAATAACAAATAGATATTACGAATTACTACTAAAATATTTTTTTCCAATTAGAATAGTTTTATAAAATTTTGAAAAAATAGTTTAGGAGAAAAAAAAATATACATTTACATGTAAGATTTACACTATCATTTATATCATAAATTATCATATATAATAAGTTTGTTGATTTTTACAAAATAATACATATTAACAGTGATTTACGATCTTATAAAAAAATAATAATTTATGATTGGATAATAATATTAAATTATTTTATATCATAAATATATAATCATTAAACTCGTTTTCTTATTAATAACATAGTATATAACTTAAGTTATTTCTTTAAATATTTTTAATATTTATTTATAAATAACTATGCATTATACTTATTGATTTTTAATGATTTTTAAAATACACATATTAATCATAAACGCCTATTGAAAAGTAAATAAAAATTATAAAGTTGAAAAAAGGATTTGAAAGGTTTTATTAAAAATATTTATTAAATTTACTTATCATAGAAGATGATTTTGGTACGATTTATTTTAGAGAGAGTATTGACATTCTTAAAATTTAATTTCTAATATTTACATGTCCTACGAATAGCAGAAATATTATATTTATATTTTGAATAACTATATATCGATCATTAATTATTAAAAAAATTAATTTTAAAAAAGAAAAGAAAAGAAACACTCAATTTGATTATAAGGAAAAATAAAAGGAACCATATTTGCTTGGTATCTTTATTGGAAATATCGATATTCACGTATACATTATTTCGTATTAATTTTTATATAATTCTATTATTTAAAATATGTAAATTTATTTAAAAATACTCATAGAATGTAAGAAATTATCCAATATTTATGAAAAATATTCTCAAATTTGAGTAAATGAAAATGTAATTGACTAATTTGTATTAAAAACAAAATTTGTCTTAATCCGAAATTCGACTCATAGATGCTCACCAAAAATTGTTTTATTTTTTAGAATCTGCCTCACCTTGTCGTTTTGAACAAAACGACAGTTGCGTCAGAACTACGCTGAAGAATATCATCACCATCATAGTATTTCGTTAGAAGGGGAATTTGGCAGATTCATTAGAAGAAAATGGCGGGTGGTGGAAAGGTTTCGTTCAAAGTCACACTCACCTCCGATCCAAAGTTACCCTTCAAAGTGTATATATCTAAATCTCAACAAAATTTCCCAAATCTCTCTTTTTTTCTTCTTTTTTTTTTATCCCCTAATCTCGATTTTCTGAATTTCTTTCAGGTTTAGCGTTCCAGAGGCGGCACCTTTTACTGCCGTTCTCAAATTCGCCGCCGAAGAATTCAAAGTCCCGCCCCAGACCAGCGCTATCATCACCAACGGTAACTAATTATCCTGATTTAGATCAATGTTTTCTTTTTCCTTTTTGATGAGGTTGAGAGTTTTAGGATATTTAGGGTTTCTCGTAATCTGGAAAATCGTGTTGTGGTTGTGTGGTGGTGAAAATTGAATACATGGTGGGTGCCTTTCACGAGTTTTTCCTTCCTTAGGTAGCTTTTAGCCTTTGGGATCACAAAAGCTTGGCCACACCCGCAATGTTTTTGGATTAAGAAAATACTTTTTATCATCGATTTATCGTTGGTTTCGTAAGTGTCACGTTCTCTGTACTTTATTTTTACTTTTCAGCTGATTTGCATCCACAATTTGATAAGAGTCAATATACAATTTCGTCCTTAAACGTGGCAACCTATGTTGATTTATCCTTTCAAAGTTTGTGTGTATATAACTTAATTCCCGAATCTATGAATGCTATCACAAATTTAGTCCTCAAATTTGGTCAACTGCGTGAAGGAAGAACTGATTCGTTATAAAATTTATAGACTTGGAGTTAAATTGTATACATCCTATTTCTGAATTTCATCTTTTTTTTAAGTCCTTATTTCTGAATTTCATCCTTAAAAGTGGCAAATTTGTTGATTTGTAATTGAAAGTTTACATGTAGATAACAATGTAATTCCGGAATCTGGCTATTTTATGACAACTTTTAGTACTCATATTTGGTCAACTTCACGAAAGAAGACTTGTTTGCCTTGAAGTTTACAAATTCGAGAAATAAATTATGTATGCATGCATATTTTTAGGTACTAAATCAACAAAGGTTGCCACTTTTGAAGACAATTATTGTTTACTCATAATATAGTAAGGAAGGCGTTGACGGAACGAGGCTGATTTTTAAAGGCAGATGAAAATGATATGATAATTATTATTAGATTAATGGAAACTTTGTACATCTCAGCTCCAAAATATTGGCTTATTTCGTATACCTTGTATTCTTCACTTTTAAGGGCTGTCTCCTTTACAAGCTAAGTAATGTCTGGCTTGGCTAATGTGTTTAGCACAAATTTGAAGTTGTTTCTTTTTTATTTTCTTTAGGCATTTATTACAGTTATTTAAGGCATTTTGTAAGTTGTAACTATAGACCCTTTGAAATTTGTAGTCTATATATTCTAACTTTTGGTGTTGGAATTTTGTTAGTAACCCTTTTATCTTTTTACTGTGTTATGTGAATTGGATTATTAGAATAGATTGAATCAGGTAGCCTTTAGGTTTTATTATATTCTCTAGTTAAGTTGCTGGTAAACATTCAAAGTTAACATGATTCATAGTGGCAACATTGTCACAAGATATCTAATCTCTGTATTCTCAATCAACTCAGCTGTTGCTGTTATGTCCTTTAAATTACAGTGCAAAGATCTTCTCACTTCCAAAAAATAAAAAGTTCAAATGGATTGAGATTTAATTGGGGCTGGTTGACAAATTAGTTATTAGAACTGACTTGGTGAGCCCATCATATGTTGTGACCTTTGGCATTTACTGTTGCACTACTAAAAGCATAGTACTGTTCATTAAGAAGGAAAAGAAACATGGGAAAGGTAAGCTACGAATACTAACAAGTTACATTAATCCAGCGAATGAAGAATTACAAAATTTTAGAGTATTTTTGTTTATGTATATTATTGACTGTCAACCTTTCATTATGAAAGCCTAGCTTGTTTCAGTAATATTCATCTTAGATCTGCTACATTCATATTTATTCCTTTGTATGCATGTAGATGGTGTTGGCATAAATCCCCAGCAGAGCGCAGGTATGGCAGTGTTTTATCATCTGTTTCTTTAACTTTCTTCTATGTTTGAAGAATCATCATATTTTCCTCTTCAAATAATGGTTTACTGCCACAATTTTCTCCATAAAAAGTTATTACACAAGGCTAAAATAAAAACATTGTCACCCAAACATTTGGGATGGTGTTATTCTGATTAAATTTAATTATATACTTGAAATGGTTATGTTGTACCTCTTTTTTAGAAGTTTAATTTTTTTTTAAATAAAATAAAGATAGTGTAGTTTTTAGTCTCACTATTTGACATTAGTTATTTTAAAATCTAAAACATTGACAAAATTAAACGTTTTAAAGGGAAAATCGAAAAAAGTATAAAAATAAAACTTTCAAAAACTTAAAATACCAAACTGAAGCGATTATAACTTAAGGAAATAAAATGAAGCATTCATAATGGAGGGAAAAAATGACATTTAGCCAAAATACTATATTGTCTTTGATTTCAGCTTTGTAATTTTGGTATTTTTGTTTAATATTATTTAGTATATTATATTAAAAATATATATTATTTTATTAAACCGGATCAATCACGATTGTGTCATTGAACCTTGAATTAGTGTCAACACCGATTTAGTGACCAGTTCAGTTTTAAAAACCTTGGTTGAGAGTGCTTGATTCACATTTTTTTGTAGTAGTTCCAATCATGAAAAATTATATTATACATAGGTTGCTGGTAGTTGTTATCTTTCATTTGACAAGCTGTATATTTCATTTCTTCAGGCAATGTCTTCCTTAAGCATGGTTCAGAACTGCGCCTGATTCCGCGTGATAGGGTCGGTGCCTTTTAGATGTTACGGGTGTCTGACTTGATATTGACCTTTTTTGCAAAATACATGAACTGTTGTAGCTTCCTAAGTAGAGTAATCAATAAATACCATGGTTACTGATTTCATATATAATAGTCTTCAACCGATAAAGTTTTTTCTTTTTGAAATAATGATATAAATATTTTGGGGAAAATTATGTTAACTGCTATAGTCTTGTCAGCTTTGAATGTGAGATAGAGGTAGCTCATTGCGTTGGACAACTACCAAGAAGCGCCACCCCTTCCAAAGATGTTATGAAAATTGAGACAAATCATGATGTCCGTAATATACGATCTCATCGATTAATTAATGTCTTTAGGATATTAATTAAGTAATTTAACAAAAAAAATTATTGTTAAAATTACAGGAGTTTTGTGGAAAGTGTAATTTTTATAATTTCAATAAAAAAAATTATTTTTAATTCTTTATTTAATATTTGAAGAACACTTATTAGCGTTTGCATGTCATCATTAGTTCCATGAATTTTTAAACACCAACACAATGATGATCCCCTACTCAGAGTCATTGTACTACTGTTGAATAATCACGCGTTGCAATCCAGGGTCTATGAATTCCCTTTGCCGGCTAGTCATATGGTATGATGGAAGCTATGCCTAGTGAATGTGACTGCAAATATCATGGTTCCCTGAGAGAGAAAAAATTGTCTGAAAACTTCTGCCTACATCTGACCCTTTACCAGAATGTAGCTGTCTACGGTAATCTCACTCCAGTCGAATTGTCACAATCTAACATTCCTGATTGATGAATGTCATGCCTCATTTGTTCTCTCGTACATCTGCTGCCCATGTCTCTAGTTTTTCGACTTCCAATAGCTCTGTTCCTGAGTTGGAAGAATTGTTACCGTAGCAAGACTCTGGTAGTTGTTGGGTATCGCAGGGTGCTACTTCATTGTTATTGAATTTCATGTCAACTAATAAAAAATCATTCTAAATATAACATAATTATTATAAAAATTCATTTAAGATTGAATGACTGTTAAAAAAAATGTTTATTTTATTTGTACATGTATTATTTATTCTTTTAATAATCAATACCTAGAGGATAAAATTAACTTTTCTGTGAAATTTTCATTTTAAGATGTTGCACAATCCAAAACAATTATTTTGTTTTTCTATTTTCAATGTTCATCTAACATTTGTGCGAGTAGAAGTGTCATTTCGGCTCAAAAATTATTTTTTACTAATTAATAGAAATTAAAAACATTTAAAACTTTTATCAAAGACCAAGGATAAAAAAAGGCCAATATGAATTGGTTAATTTTTCGCGAAGTAAAAAATTAGAGCAGTTGTTACTGCTTATGTTTTTTGCTACTGGTGCAATCAAGAAAAAAAAAAAGTTTTTTTGCTATGGCCGTTGGCCGTTGCATTAAATTGAGTTCATTTCAGTGAATATCCGGGAATTGATTTTTCAGTTGATGTCATATATGTTGATATATCTTTCACACAACTTTCAACGTGTGAGAATTATTCGACCATTCTTCACAAATTTTCTAGCTGTTTTAAAAAAATAGTGTCAAAATACTCAAGGCACTGTTTCAACGATCGTTCTCTTATCCTCAGCATTCAGCAATGCTTTCAGTATGGTAATTCAACGCGTAATGGGTTGGCAATGGATTTAAACCAAATCCAGTTAGCTTTACGCTGTTGTGGACGCTTTCAAGCTATCAAACATGCCAAATCACTCCACTCTCTTATAATAAAACTTGGCCTCTCAAATCACATTTTTCTCCTTAATAGCATCATCTCTGTCTACGCAAAGTGTTCCCGATTCGATGATGCACGAACCCTTTTCGACGAAATGCCTCACAGGAACATAGTTTCTTTCACAACAATGGTCTCTGCATTCACCAATTCTGGGAGACCCCACGAGGCTCTTACACTCTACAACCACATGCTGGAATCCAAAACCGTGCAACCCAATCAGTTTTTGTACTCTGCGGTTCTCAAGGCATGTGGTCTCGTGGGTGATGTTGAATTGGGCATGTTGGTCCACCAACATGTATCTGAAGCTAGGTTAGAGTTTGACACTGTTCTGATGAATGCCCTCTTGGACATGTACGTCAAATGTGGGAGCTTGATGGATGCCAAACGAGTTTTCCATGAAATCCCGTGTAAAAATTCTACTTCATGGAACACCCTCATTCTTGGACATGCTAAACAGGGTCTGATGAGAGATGCGTTTAATCTGTTTGATCAAATGCCAGAACCAGACCTTGTGTCTTGGAATAGCATCATTGCTGGTCTTGCAGATAATGCTAGCCCCCATGCATTGCAATTTCTTTCTATGATGCATGGGAAGGGCCTTAAACTTGATGCGTTCACATTCCCATGTGCCCTCAAAGCATGCGGTCTTCTTGGCGAGTTAACCATGGGGAGACAGATTCATTGTTGTATTATAAAGTCTGGGCTTGAGTGTAGCTGTTATTGTATATCATCATTGATTGATATGTATTCGAATTGCAAGCTATTAGATGAAGCAATGAAGATATTTGATAAGAACTCTCCTCTTGCTGAAAGCTTGGCAGTATGGAATTCTATGCTTTCTGGGTATGTTGCCAATGGGGATTGGTGGAGGGCACTCGGTATGATTGCTTGTATGCATCATTCTGGTGCACAGTTTGATTCCTATACCTTTAGTATTGCTTTAAAGGTCTGCATCTATTTTGATAACTTGAGGTTGGCATCTCAAGTGCATGGATTGATCATCACCCGTGGCTATGAGTTGGATCATGTTGTTGGAAGCATTCTTATTGATCTATATGCAAAACAGGGCAATATTAACAGTGCATTAAGATTGTTTGAAAGGTTGCCAAATAAAGATGTTGTGGCTTGGTCTAGTTTGATTGTTGGTTGTGCTAGACTTGGTTTGGGAACATTAGTTTTTTCCCTCTTTATGGATATGGTTCATTTGGATCTTGAGATTGATCATT
Organism: Glycine max; assembly: GCF_000004515.6. Classification (NCBI taxonomy): domain Eukaryota; kingdom Viridiplantae; phylum Streptophyta; class Magnoliopsida; order Fabales; family Fabaceae; genus Glycine; species Glycine max. The sequence continues at coordinate 8,866,342 of NC_038242.2, read as the reverse complement.
TTGTCCTATCAATTGTTCTGAAAGTTTCTTCAAGTTTGGCATCTCTTCAAAGTGGCAAGCAAATTCATTCTTTCTGTCTTAAGAAGGGGTATGAATCAGAGAGAGTTATTACAACTGCTCTTACTGATATGTATGCAAAATGTGGTGAGATTGAGGATGCCTTAGCTTTATTTGACTGTCTTTATGAAATAGATACCATGAGTTGGACCGGGATTATTGTTGGATGTGCACAAAATGGAAGAGCAGACAAGGCAATTAGTATTCTGCATAAGATGATAGAATCAGGTACAAAGCCAAACAAAATCACCATTCTAGGTGTTCTTACTGCATGTAGACATGCAGGCCTAGTTGAAGAGGCATGGACTATATTTAAGTCTATTGAAACAGAGCATGGATTGACACCATGCCCAGAACATTACAATTGTATGGTTGATATATTTGCTAAGGCAGGACGTTTTAAAGAAGCAAGAAACTTGATTAATGATATGCCATTTAAGCCTGACAAAACCATATGGTGCTCCTTGCTTGATGCCTGTGGAACTTACAAGAATCGACATCTTGCAAATATTGTTGCTGAGCATCTTCTTGCTACCTCACCAGAAGATGCTTCAGTATATATAATGCTGTCAAATGTTTATGCATCACTTGGAATGTGGGATAATTTAAGCAAAGTACGAGAAGCTGTAAGAAAAGTAGGTATAAAAGGAGCTGGAAAAAGCTGGATCGAGATCTTTAGTTGAGAATGCTGGTTTTATGAATGGCTCGGTTCAGCTAGCTTAATTCCTTGTAAATAAGATATTTCCTGACAAGTCGCTGATCGATCCAACTTATAAGGAATGATATGTGATTGAAATTTGTACCGTGAAACAGTCTTTATGTTTTGGTGACTGCCAGTTCAATTTGAAGGTAAAAGCGCAGAAGTGTCAAATTTTAAAGGACATCTAGATGGAAGATACTACAGTGCTACACCAAAGAATACACAATTAAGTATATGCAGCCGTTCAATTCGATATGCTTTCAATACTTGCTATGAGGTTTCACACATTCAATGTTTGCCTCCACCAACAAAAAGGTACAAACTAAAAAAGGTAAATACAATTGTACTTTCAATAGCTTTATTCGCTTATAATTTTAATTATACTTGGTTTTCATTAATCAATTTTAGTTTCATATTAATTACATCATAATTAACCATATAGAACATACTAATTCAATTAACCACTTACTTTTGATAATGAGCACTCATTTAAGAAACTCAAATTTGGTTAAAATCAGATGTGTCAGTGTCACCCATGCCACTTAAATTGCAAGTGCTTCTAATAGTTATATTAGTACCTTTTTTGGGAATTTTTAAGTTTATTCAATCTTTTTGTACAATAGTATTGTAATTAAACAAACTTACCTTTTCTGAATTTTTTTTGCTGCATGCATTGCTTGTTTACAAACTTACCTTTTCATAATTAAGCAGCTTGACATTTTTAGCATATGGTAAGGTTGGCCTATATCATTTAAGAAATACTAGCAACACATTCTTTTAAACACACTATTAGTGATCAACTATCTAAAAAGTTAATTTAATTTGTAAACAAGCCCCTTTATGTAGAGCGTTGAATCTTAGTGAATGAATTAATAATAAAGAGTGTGTTGCTAGCATTTGTTGTTTTATTTTTTTTTCATTTAAGTGTTATAGTTCTTTTTTCTTTTTACAGTGAATTCTCTGAATATATAATTCTAAGAGAGAATGAATTAGTGATTATCGAAGAAAATGGCTAGGCTTGATTACTGGTTTAGGCTTACTCCTTTTTCTTTTTATTTGTCCACTTTTGAATAAAATCGTCTCTGTTTATCTGCCTATTTAGGCAGTTAAAAATAATTTTAACATAAATGGGATTACTAAAGACATTTTATAATCTCTGCATTATCTTATTAAGTACAGTAATAAGTAGATAAAAAGAAATGAAGGTTGTTGAAACTGGACAGAACAGTAAGTTGATGATACATTTGGCTTGAAGTTGACTTATCTTGCATTAATCATTCTGTGTTTTGGAAATGCCACCGCGGACTAGCATCATCACTTTCTTTCTATTTTGTCTTCTCTCATTCCGTCCTATTTGCCCGAGTTTGAGTACAGATTGAGACACCACTAAGCAGCACCGATATGTTGGGGTTAGACAAGAACCTCTCAAGCTATGTCTACCACTTTTTGTATTATTTGATCAGAGGGGAATTCTGGGTACCTGGTCCGAGGGAAACAAAGATAAAAACACGTTGCTAATTGTTTGATTTGCAACAATTTTTTAAAGCCACAAATTTTCTTTCTATTATCTTTTACATTACTATGGTTGAGTACATTACTATCTTTTACATTAGCCGTGATTGGAACTATATCATGCACCAATTTGGTCTTTCCAAGCCATAGAAGTGAACTGAATATCTGCTTGGTAATAGTTGCAATTTACAAAGCTTGAATAAGTGGGGGCACCTAAATTAGGAGAGCACAGTGTTCTTGGGAAGCCACTTAGCAAGTGCAACAGTACAGTCCAAACCATATGAACCTGAGTACCTGACCCATCATGAGCACTATGCAAACACTGGGGACATGGGTGGGTCCCACTAGGAGAAGAGAAGATTAAAATGGTGAACCCCACCTCCTCATCTCATCATCACTCACAGTCACTGAATGCTTCCTGCATAAGGCCGACTAATTGCTGTTGTGCAACGTCTCCACCGTGCATGCTAGTGGCACTGGCAGTGTCTTAAATTACATGGAATTTAATTTTTGAAGCCTTCCATGGAATTGGAATTTATTCTCATGCCATGTTTATTTCTTTCTCAATCATTGCACCCACTTTTGTCTGCCGACTCGCACTTTATTCTGACTTCCTACTATAGCGTTTATTTTTGTTTCGATCTTAACAAGCAAGCATGGCATGTCAAGTTCTGATTCCTTCACAGTTTCCAATAACTAGTAAACACTGCAAAAATTACCGCGAAACTCCCACGCCAGAATGCTTTTTTGCCCACTCTTTTCGCGCCATATTTTGTTTGCTATCAAGAACTGAATGGTCAGTGGTCACTATGTGCACTAACGAGTAATCTAAGCTCAAGCAGAACTCTTTCGTCTTTTGCTACAATGCAAGCGTTACATGGACCAGGTGGCTACATCATGACGTGGCTTATGATCAGTGCCAAAGAAAACAAGAGTTCTTAGTAATTTGTGTTTTAATATTCACAATTCTCTTGACATTGGTGGTGGTTCTTAAGGCCATGCCGAGTTGCTTAACTTTGGGTATCAAAGGCCAATGCGATCCTTAATCATAATACAATGAGTACAAAACAAGAGTCAACTTGTTCCGGATTCGATGGAAACGCAACACACCACCACGCAAATCTAGATCTCTAATAAAAAAAACCAAATCTAGACCGTGAGGTTCACTTATTAAACAGCATATGAAGGACTTATTTGTTTTTAGCTGATGTCGTGGGAGTTTCAGTTCCTCGCCTTATTTCCTTCTAATATTCCTTTTGGGCTTAGTCCCAACTATTATATGTGTTTGTGAAGGACTTCAATTCCATTAATATTAATTATACTACAATAGTGCACTTAAAAAAGTTTTAGGAAAAAGTTCATATATACGTGAGTTTGTTATAAATTTTTTGATATGTGTTTTCGATTTCTAGTGATAAAATTTTTTTTACATATATTGACCTATGGTAAGAATTATGAAGTTATTCCTGTTATGGAATTCAACTTAAATAGAAAATGAGTATTTCAATAAAACAATAAGCCAAAACAAATGTGATTTCAATAAGAAGCGATTAGAATAAGAAGTGTCCTCATTAAGTTTTTTTATTATTATTATATATTAGAAAGTGCCCTTAGTCTTGGGAGTGTGTTCGCCATTGTTGCATTGACCTGTTCTTTCTTGGTACAGACTTTGCCTTTGACCCCGACCATTGTTTTCTGCACTAAGTGAGATATGAGAATGGACCAGGTGAGATATGAGAATGGTAGATCATAGATGTAACTAACCTTTTTCAGTCATGGCTTAAATTATAGTAAAATGCTTTCTACTTGCTTACCTTTATGTAAAGTTCACAAAAATATAGAAAGATAAGAATAATTCGGGACTTTCAAGGATAGTGTCTCAGGTCTTTTTCCTTTCAATTTTCAAACCGTTTTTTTTTTTTTTTTGTCGTTTGAGAAATTGAGCGTTCAGGTTGTAAAAAATTGCTGTCCTCCCCTCCACAAATCCCTTTCTACTGTAATGAGATTATTAAAAAATGGAAATTTTTGGACTTTTTTTTGCACAGTAACTTTTTTGGTACAGTAATTTTGGATTTGTTTGAATCACTTCTGAATTTTGTTTTAAAAACTATTTTCTAAAATAATTTTACACTACCCAACAATCAATTTCTCATCTAAATTAAAAACTAAAAAAAGCAGAAATAACTAAGAGATGTTTCTTCAAGTGTTCTATTATTATGCTTAGGAAACAAATTTTATAAAACAAAATTTAGCCCATGGGATAGATAAAAATACTTTCAAAGGTCTCGAAGAAACAAACAATTTTTTTTAAATAAAAAAAAAACTGTTTTTGAAAACAGTAAACATACAAGTGGTAATTTTCTCAATAGAATATATTTCTACTTAAATTTCCCATTTGACAGTTTCAGAAAAATAGTAATTTGCTGTAAAAAAAAGAAAGGAAAATAGTAGTTTGATGGAGTCAAATTACTAACCTGATAAATAAAGCAAAGCAATTATATGTTCTGTCCGTACACACATTGAGTGGATAAAGTAAAGCCACTTCTTGTAACAGCTAAATCTACAGACACATAAATAGGATTATATTATGTGGTTAATAATTGTTGTAGTAGTAATATACAGTCGTTGATTAAGTCTGCCATAGATTGGAGAGTTAGTGATAGCCACCAACACATACAAAAATGATCAAATACTTCCCCCATAACTAACTAGATGATGCTAGAACTTAATTAAAAGAGCTAATTAACAAAGCAAAGTAAAAGTGATTGATATCAAAAGCCTCTATAGATTACAACAAAGCAAGGCAAAATAGCTCTCGGGTTGGACACAACCAACTCATCCAAATTAGAATAAGCCCCAACAGCAGCAGCAACAGAATCATACTCTTCCATGCCACCACCTTCTGCAATATTCTTCTTCACCCTGCCTGCTATCACTCTACACACCAGCATTGCCCTCTTCTCCTCACTCTCGTCCACACACGCCGCCTTGTCGTGCGCCTTCCCACTCGTCGCCGTCGTCAAGATGCCGGCTCCTCCTCCGGTGACCTTGAACCCGTGCTTGATTATGCTGCACACGTTGCACTGTGGTATCGAGTTGCACAAGTTGGAGGAGCCGTTTAGACCCAGGGAGCAATTGAAGGAGGTGCAGTGGAACCTGAGAAGCTCGTTGCCGTCTGCTATGCAACGAGGGTGCTTCTTTGAGAGCTTCGTGGCCTTGGCTTTTATGGAGTCTCTGTACTCTTCGAATTTGGTTATGGTTTTCTGTGTGTTGTGGACCTTGAGGATGCGGTCTATTTTGCACACTGGTGATTGCTTCTTCAGCCAGCTGGAGTGGAATATTATCTCTACTATGTTCTTGCTGGTGTCTTCTGGACCCAGTTCTGAAACTGAAATTGGTAAAAAATATTAAAGTGAAACGTATTGTAAATCATGGTACTTTGGTGTCATGATTATAATCTTGGATTGCAAAGTGGCACACATATCAAAATGCCAATTATGGTGTTTTGTAAGTGAACACTTACATATCACATCACATCACATCATATATCATATTCTACCAGATATGTTGGATAAACTTTACCATGAACATTTTTAGCCAAAAAAAAAAAGAGTCAAGCGAATTAAAATCAACTCATGGATGTTAACTTTGAATAAGTTAGACGAAAAAAATAACATATATCACATCATACCAGATATGTTTTGGATAAACTTCGAATATTTTTAGCAAAAAATAAGAGAGTTAAGCGAATTAAGATCAACTCATGGAGATTAATTTTGAAGAAGTTAGATGGAAAAAAATAACATGTTTGAAAGCTCACTAAGAAATAATGAAAGCCATAACCGTTAACTTCTTAAGATCATATTCAAAAACGTGAAACCAGAAAAACAAAAGCTAAAAACTTCTTTAAAATCGAAGAGAAAAACTTATTTTCTTCGGTTAAAAGTGCTTAGTATCATATGATACCTGCATGTTTGACAGCCTGGTGATGTTCCAAGCTTTCAGCTTTCATGATCTCACCACAGTCAGGGCAAGAACAAATGCTACTCCTGAGAGAAGGGTCTCTAGTGAAACCGAGAACTGGGTCTACCACCATTCTACACTCATAACAACCAGAGAGTCTTCTAAACGGCATTCCCCTCAAAGAGCCACCGCCAGAAGAAGTTGAAGATGCTGACAAAGAAGAAGTAGCGGACACGGTTCCATTGAGCTCATTAAGAGGTGCTTTCATGGATCTGCTGGAAGCATCGTTGTTGTTGCATCCACTTAATAACAACCTTTTGTTGTGAACATCTGGGGTTGCTGTGTCGGGCTTTGCAGTGATCTTGGTGTTGTTACAAAGAGAGCCTGAGCATTTCATCTTCTTGCACTTCTTGCTGTTTTCTTCTGGGACTCGTTCCTCTTGCAGCTTTCTCTGTTCCTGTTTTTTCCTGTTTTCTTTTGCTTCTGAGGGTGGTTTTGCTTCCTTCTGCTGTTGCTGATTTTGTTGGATTTGCACATTCCTACAAGCCAATAGGCCTCTCACCACCCATGAAGGTTGTTTCTCAGTTTTCTGTTGCTCTTGGTTTTGGCTGACCTTTTTGGTCATGGTTGGTTTTCTTTGAGTTTTGGGTTTGCTCATTGTGGAAAGAATGGAAGTTTCTTCAGGCTAGCAAATGATGGCTTTTAGAACAAGGTGTATATGTAACATGTGAATGGGGGGGGGCTCTTAAGATTGAAGCTTTGAGGAACCTATGGACTATGGTTCTTCCTGTGGGGAAGATATTAGATATATGACTTTATGATGAGTATTTCTCACCGTTGATTTTTTTTTCTATATTGAAGAGTCCTTTTTATTTTCTAAGTTGTGGGAAAAGTAAAGAGGTAGTATTGGCCTACGGGTCCCCCCCGCCTTTTTATGCTGCTGTGTGTGTTTCTGTCTTTGGATAAAACATTTCGAAAATATCATAACTGACCATCTTTTATTTGCCTAATTCCCACGGCCACTAAAGTACTTGAATTTCATGTTTAATGACAGTTTAATCTTCAATCAACATTTTAAATTGCTGCAGCCAAAAATGGAGTTTAATTAACCTATCTATACTTTTGAAGCAAATGTAAGTACTCCATGTAACACAGATATCTCTTTTAATTGCTAACTTGTTAAGTTTTCCTTCTTTTGTTTCTTACAAATGTCTCTTCTTTGTAGTTATGATTTTGCTTGAGTCATGAGTGCAAAGATATGAAACACAAACCATGTATCAGATGAAAATTCCAGGAAATTTACATTTGAGTTTAGTATTATTTGCTGATATAATGGTCCTCCGCGGTTCCTTTTTCTTTCTTTTGGGAGGAAAAGGGGGTGGCGTAACAATGAAAACTGACCACAAAAAAGAAGAGTAACTTCAATGACATATTGGCAGAAGTACATTTTTCACTTCCTTTCTTCTGTTGTTTGGTTGAGTACCCCTGGTACTCTTAGCAATATATTTATTTTCCTTGGCTAATAAAAAAAAGTATTCCATTCCATTATTTTATCCAGCAGAAAATCACGTTTCAATACAAAAAAGTAGATCATGTTGGTGCTAAAATTTAAGATATTAGCAAAAAAGAAAAAGATATTAATGCAATACATCATTGAAGTTGGTGTATAAGCTAGGTTGTCTTTGCCCCTCCATTGAGATCTGTCTCTTGCCAATTTTATAACCTAGACATTTCTTCCAATTTTATAACCTATACACAATTCTTGAATACATCAGTACCAATGAGCTTTCTGAAAGAATTAATTTCTCAACATTATTGGAAGATAAAAAAACTTCGTACCCTTGCATATGCAAAGAGACTGTTTCCGGATTCGAACCCATGACCAACAAGTCACCAAGGCACAACTTTACCGCTGCACCAGGACTCGCCCTCAACATTATTGGAAGATAAATTAAATGAAAATTTTCAGTACTACTACTACCTTGGAAATTGTTAGTTTAAGATACTCCTACAACAAACCTTGGCTAAATCAATCTCTCACATAATCGCTGACACAGACCATATCTTAACAGATCTAGATACTCTAACTGATTAATACTAGTGAATAGGACAAAAAACATTTACTACGTATCACAGCTAGAAAATGCATTCAAGAGTAATATCTGGTTCCTTCCGTACCCCAACCCAACACAAGTTTATGGGGAGAGAGAGTTGATAATTAATTAGGCTTTGTCGTTATTCTAAGCCCATGAAGGTGGACTTTTTCGGGCTAAACGCATTGCACCATTTGCAAGGCATTCCACTAATTACCCCATAATGGTGCCTCTTATAGGGAAAAGCTGCTTATTTGATTCCTTTTCTGCCTCAAAATCATGCGAGCCCATATGCTATGGAATAAAGCCAGTTACTTTAATTAACATAAAAATCAGTAATTTCCCCTAAATTTTTTGAAAAAGTTGTTTTAACCGCTAATTTGTGTAGTAGTACCATTCCAACTGGGATTAGGATCTGTATAAACATTATGCATTGTATAATTTGTATTGCAAAAAGCATTGACACAAAACATAGCCGTTGCTGTGTAAAAAGTTTCTGTGAAAATTTGGCTACCAAATGGTAAAGGTTTTGTAGTGTATAATAAAGTACTACTAGTAATTATTGTTCGCTAAGGTTGTGATTTACACTTACGCTAGGTAAGTGAAAATCTCTTTGCTCTGAAAGCTGATGGTAGCCAGTCACACACAGATTTTAATTTTTACTTCTTTTAGTAAGACATTAAGATAAGAACTTTGTCATGTGTCACTTGAGCCTTAAGTGAGAACGCTTATTACAGAGATAGCAGCGAGGCACTAAGTGTATTTTTAAATTTTAAATAAATTACCACATGAAGTGAGTATGTCAGTTAAAGGGCACTTCAATTTTAAAACGAAAAACTAAAAACTGAATGAAAAAGCCCAAGACATGGTAGTACAGAAAATGTTTAATTAAAAAAGGGCTTTGTGTTTGTGTTGAAATGTTGGGCCCTTGTGGTCATCAGAGAAAGTGCCAGCTATATAGCTTCCAAAGTTAAGGAAGAATTATTGTGTACCCGTGAAGCCTTTAGAAGCATATCACATCCATTGGTTAAAGAAATGAAAAAAGAGTGAAGAGAAATCAATGGTTAAGATATTTGTGGAGTAAGGAAATTGTTACTCCAACTGCATGCTAGAATTTTTCCAAGGTATCAGAAGAGAACACGAAATTTGATGTGATGAACAGAGAAGGACAATAAAAGAACCTTGAAATACAGACAGATCATAAATCTGTGGGAAGCAGCGATTTTATTGTTATTGTCCTATCCTCAGACAAATTAAGAACTAAAGATGGCAAACCATATTAGGATATTTGGTGGCCACTGGCACTGAGTAGTGGTTCAAAGTTCAAATTTGAGAATGCTGCATAAAAGAGTTGGTTGAAGGGGTGATACTGTGATTTTCTATTATTGAAAAAAGAACGTTTTATAATATAAAGAGTTATTCTAGTGACTACACTTGCTTGTTAGAACACTAAATTTAAACTACTATTAGTATATCTTATTTGAATGATATATAGATAAATATATGACTTTTTTTTAATTAGTATGTATTCACTAATTAATTTTTATTAATCATATATAATTCTATGACGCAAATTTATAGTTCTCACATTTTAAAAATAAGAATTATTCCTAATATATATGTATTTTGTTATATATATAAAAGTATGAAATTAAATGATGAGATGTTAAATTTAGTAAAATAACACATTTAACAAAAAATAAATGTTGTCATTCTAATTGTTAAAAATCATGTTATATTGTCTTGACAATTATGTATGCCAAATTGTAGGTAATTTGAAATATTTGTGATATACAGTAAAAAAAATATTTATATTTAGTATATGTTAAAACAAAGTTAAGTGATGAAAAAATTACTTCTAATACTTAATATATTTCATAAGAATTTTTATCACAATAGTGGGATTAATAAAATTTAACTATTCTCTCTTGTATATTCTTTTTCATTGTTATTTTGATTTCTTCTTTTCTTTTCTATTATATCTATCAGTGTTATTTCTCTCTCATTCAGTGGGGGGTGTATAGGTCTCAAATGAGTGTCAGTTTTATTTTCATATATACATGCACAATTATATATAGAAGGTTAACATCTATATTAATACAATTACAATATTCAAATAATAAGATGACAGTGAGGAAGACGACACCAACCTTGAACAAATGATTTTCTAAGCCCCGATAATGGCTTAGTAGACAAGTCGGTGACTAGAAGGAATTGCATGTGAGAGACGTGGAGAGCATGGGAAGCTACTAATAAAAGGGTGCTTTATGAGGGAGTGAAACACAGGATCGTCTCATAATTAAGTTAAGTAGCACCACCAATACTATCACAGTAGATGGTGGGTGAGAGTGACTTGTGGAAAGAATGCAGGGTTCTTGAAGAAGCTTACGAGGCCATTGGAACTCAATTGCAGTAGAGGCTATGCTGCGGTATCATCCTTAAGCCATTCATGAAGATGAATAGATGATGACTAATTAATATAAAAGAAATTGATATATATATATATATATATATATATATATATATATATATATATATATATATATATAATAAAAGGATAAAATTTTGGATTATTGAAAAATGAATGCTTTACGTGTGTTTGTGTGTGACATTTTGAATACGAACTAAAAATAAATAAATTACAAAATTTAAATAAGAAGATTATCTTATCTTATTAACTCAATCAATATTCAAACAATGTGCATGTTTGGTTTATGATTAAAATTATTGTAGCACGCATTCTAATGTAGATCGGATAAAAGTAAAAATAAAAATAAAAGTTTTGATCTTTTTGCAAAAGTATTTTTTATCTCAAAAGTCATTGTCAACATGATTTCTAAATATGATGAATATTTTTTTTTTGTTTTAACTTCCGGTTCATCCACTAATTTGAAGTTTAATGGAAAGGTAAGTAAAGTAAAGCCTGACTAATCTAAACATGATGAATATAGTTATTTGTCTTAACAATAAAACGTTTTTTAAGTGAATTTAACATTTATAGCCTATTGTTCATGATATTGCCACGATAGGTTGCATTGCCTTGCTTTTAAAAAAAAGTTGCATTGTCTTGATTATTGTTAATGTTCCTCTAGTAGCACAACCACTTTTGATTTATTTTGTTACAAAAATCTAGTACTTTTATCTTCCAAATCTAAGCAACGGCTCATCTAGTACTTTTTTCTTTTTTTTAAATTTGATTCTTTCCGCTTCAATTCAAGTTGCCCTACAAAGTTGTCAGAATTTTTTTTTAAGTATTTCAGTGAATGAATATATCCATTGTAACTAAATAATGTGAAGCCGAAAAGATTCTCTTTGGTTTCTAGCAGCTCGAATTGCAACTCATGCAAGCGTGTCAGTCTGCTTATATATATATATATATATATATATATAACAGACAACTTTGTATTTTCAAAAGTGTAGATTAGAAGTCATCTAAGGTTGCTTTTGATCATTTTTATTTGCTACATTATTTTTTTTAAATCTCATTTTTATTTTTTTTTATATTTTTAAGGGTTTAATTTTAATCATTTTTTAGTGAAACGTTAAATATGTTAACAGAAAAAATATGATGTGTCTGTTAACATTTGATTAGAATAGTGATATATAATGCTAACTGAAATAACGTCACTTTAAATTATTTCATTTTAATGACTTATGTTTTTAAATAGTTTCACTTTAGGACTTTAAGTTTTTTAAAATATTTTATTTTCGTCTATTAAGTTTACGAAATATGAATTATAATATTGATTTAGTTTGATAATAAAAAAAATGAGAAAAAGGAGAAGTCATGGATTGAAATTTTTTTGACTAAAAAAAATTAATAAATTAATAATTAATATTGACCTTTAAAAACTATAAACAATAAATACATTATAACATCAAACTGAAAATAATTTTTACACTCACTCGATAGATGTTCCTATCCATAGAGACCAATAACCAATACACGTAGGCAGTTGTTTCCTGTACATTTTTAACTTAGACCAATCCAAAATGTAATTTTAGATTCTAAATTAGGTATTTGACATAATTATGGAGATAAAGAAAGCAACTGGCATATGCCTAAGACCAATTTTCAACTTCAGAACTTATATAGGGAACCAGTATGCAGAAAAGGCCAAATTCTGTAATTAATGTCCAAGCCCAACACAACCAAAGCTACAGAGCTTTGAACAGGCCCAAGTTTGTTTCAGTGAGTAATAAGCCCAAGTTATAAGATGGACAACAAGAGCGTTGGGTTGAGTGAGCCCAGTAGAAGGAGGAGCGCGAAAGGATGAATTGAATTTCAATTTGGTGTGTTGTTCAGTGGAATTTAGAATTAGAAGCGAATAGAAATGCGGTGGAGACTGCTCCTCCATGGATGGGAAGCCTAACCCGTATTCCTCCTCCACGGACCTCCTCCGCGACGTTCAAGCCGCCTTGAAACGACACCGTCCTCTCGGTCCTTACACTCCCTTTCACTCTTAACTCTTCACTCAATCCTGTTTTGCCTTTTCAAATCTCAATTAGGGTTTCTCCTTTCTCCCCGTTTCAGGTTCAATGCAGTCCAATTGCATAAGACCAAGGCGCACGCTACTTCCTCAAAGAAGAGCATCTAGCACTTCTTCTTCTTCTTCCGATGTCACCAATTCTCAAGAAGAAGCTTCTTCCAAGGATTCGCTCAACGCCGTCGTCCCTTCTCAAAACCTAGACTCTCAGAAGAAAGTCCAGTTTTCAGTTCCAAGCAACGCTGCCTCGCAGGGTAAGATTTTTATTTTGTTCTTCTTTTTTGCGTATTCCGAATTTGTCGCCGTCATATCCTGCGATGTGTTTTTAATTTGCAGATGGAAAGGCCACTGAGTTGGAGAATTTATCTTCTCACATGAGTTCGCTTGGATTCGCAGAAATGGAGTGGGTTGAAGGCAGCCAAATCGAAGCATGGTCGTCGTCGTCGTCGCTTGGATGCAACCAGCAGGAGAGTGTTCAGCAGGCGGGGATTGACGCGAGTTTGAAATGCGAGAGTGGAGTGAGTTCCGTGCTGCCGAAGAGAAGCGTGGTTACTCCGGATCATTTGCAGCAATTCAGAAGTTTTTTGAGTCAGCCAGCGACGCAATCTTCGGTGGTCGGACCTACTTGTGCCACAACTACATCTGTTCATTCAACTTCAGCGCCAATGCTGAATTCAACAACACGGTATTCTCATTTCCGTCAATATTGTGGCTCAAGTGTGGCTGCTGAGCCTTTGGGGGAGGTTAATGTTAATCCATGCCCTATAACTGAAGGGGTTGTGAAATCGATTGATGTTTCCATACAAGAAACCAATAGAATGCCAGTTGATCCGGGGGCAGAAGCTGAAGTCCGAGCTTCTGGTTCTTGTATTGATGATGCAGGGTCGTTATCCAAGGAGAGCAATCAATCTAAGGAGCAACAAGGGGGTGAGTTGAAAGAATCTGGCAATTCTAAGTATACTTCTTGTGATGATGGGAAAGGGAAAGAGGCTGTGGATGTTGCCACTGTACAAATGCAGGCTCCACTTCCCACAACCATAACCTCATCTTCAGATGTGAAGTTGGGGTCTTCTAAGGTAGAAAAACGAGAGAAGGCTGCAAGTAGTAAAGGTACATTGGGTGCCCGGAAAAGAACTTATGACCCTGATTTGTTTTTCAAAGTCAACGGCAAGCTTTATCAGCGACTTGGCAAGATAGGTAGTGGTGGAAGCAGTGAGGTGCACAAGGTGATTTCATCGGACTGTAGGATATATGCACTTAAAAAGATCAAGCTCAAGGGTCGTGATTATGCTACTGCATATGGGTTTTGTCAAGAGATTGAGTATCTAAATAGGCTGAAGGGAAAGGATAACATCATACAGCTTATAGATTATGAGGTACTATGCTCAATGGCATATTTCTGTTATGATACTTTGCAGTTCTTGCTTTTAGTTATTTCTGCTTCATATCTCTCTTGGATGTCTGAGGAAGAGGATACCGTGTATAATCACTTTTGTATACATACTCTTCATTTTTTGGGATTTGGGTTATGAACATTTTAGGGAAAAAGGATTTTCTTTTGAGTTGATTTTTGTGTGTGTGGTGCATGGAAAATGTTGTTTTATTGATGTTGTAGTGTAGTTTATTTTCACTCAATCAGTCAATTTTGTGAATAGGTGACTGACAAGGCTTTGCTTGAGGAAGTTATGAAAGGCTCCTTCAGTAATAAAGATGGCCGGGTCAAGGATGATGGATGTATATACATGGTGCTTGAATATGGGGAAATTGATTTGGCTCACATGTTGTCTCAGAAGTGGAAGGAACTGGATGGAAGCTACCAAACTATAGATGAAAACTGGCTTCGATTTTATTGGCAGGTTTCAAATTCTATCATGTATCCTTGAAAATAGTTTGTCATTTCTTTGAACCTGTGCGTTCCATATTTTGCCTTCTTTGATCCATCATTGAAAATTCTAGTGCTTGGATTATCCAAAAAGAATGTAAATAACACTTCCATGTCTATATCCACTTCTGCTTCTACATGTTCTGGGTGCTTAATCAACTCATCATATTTTACATGATATTTGAAAAATAGTTATCTGTGTGTTTTGGGATGAGGGGTGATCAATTGAAGTCTCATTCACATATCATCATTCATAATCAGATTCAAATGATCTCACTTGCGACCAGTTTTCTCCGTTTCCTTTCTTGGAATGCGTTTTTTTCCTCTTAACTCTGTCAATGTAAGTTACCTGAGATTGTTCTGGTGACAACTTTTGCAGCAAATTCTTTTAGCTGTCAACACTATTCATGAGGACCGGATTGTGCACTCAGACTTGAAGCCGGCTAACTTCCTCCTTGTCAAAGGCTCCCTAAAACTGATTGATTTTGGTATAGCCAAAGCAATAATGAGTGACACAACCAACATCCAACGGGATTCACAGGTGATGCTTATTTTCCACCTTTTTTTTCTAATTTTGACTCACTTGTGTATATGCTATGATTGAGATGCATATCTCTCTTACCTTGTGGCTTTTATGTTGCTTTAATTATGCATGTCTCTCTTGCATCACTAAATGTAGTGCATAATTGCATATCAGTGATGTAACTGCATTAAGTGGTTTTAGCGAGGTATTTAGTAGCCTTCCTTTGCATGTATGGTTTGTTCTGCTTTACAAAAAAATTACAATTTCATATGATTTCTAAACAAAGCAATTTTTTCAGCGATGGTTTTGTCTAATTGACCCCTCATTGGTCCAATTGTTTTTCCAATCAATTGTTCTGATTTTTAGAATAGACAAAAATAATGGTTATTGCAATTGTGAAAAGCTTTTAGATTAGATTTGTCAGACCTCTTACTGTCTTCTTTAAAAGTAGTCTTGGATTCTAGAATGATTTGATCATCATACTTCTTTGTCAGTTATGAATTCAGTTGAACATTATTGTTTTGGTTTACCAATTCAGGTGATTTTACTGCAAGGACTTAAGTTGCTCTTTTTTTGCATGAACGGTTCAATACTCTATTAAATTGATATGTTAACTGATTGAGTGCCTTAGAAGGAGTCCTCAACAATATGATAGGTCCTCGGGTGCATTTTAGTTCAGCAGCTGGATAATTACAATTTCATTACTGTTTTTCTAGGCTCTTTTAAGTAGTTAAAACATTATAAGATAGATATCAATGGAAATAGAAAGAAAAAAAGTGACTAATAATTTGAGTAAATCTTCAAAACATACACAGTACCAAACTTTGAAGTATTTTCCCAGGCTTAAAAAGGAAGACCACATCCTAAATAACAGTTCGGAATTTCCTTAAAATATGTGAAATTTTAAGAATGAGTTTTATTTGAAAGTTATATGAAAAATTTCTTTGAACTTTTCATCCCAATATTAAGGGGGATAAGAAACTAACTCTAAATATTAGATTTGTACTTATTACTTAAAGGTGTTTTAAACTCTTGCAGGTGGGCACTCTAAGCTACATGTCTCCAGAAGCATTTTTGTGTAATGAAACTGATGCGAATGGAAACATCATAAAGTGTGGGCGACCATCAGATATCTGGTCCCTGGGTTGCATCCTTTATCAAATGGTATATGGCAGGACACCTTTTTCTGATTACAAGACATTTTGGGCCAAATTCAAAGTTATAACAGATCCAAATCATAAAATTACGTATGAACCAGTTTCAAACCCATGGCTTTTGGATCTTATGGAAAGGTGTCTAGCATGGGATCGCAATCAAAGGTGGAGAATTCCTCAGCTACTCCAACATCCTTTTCTTGTTCCTCCTGTACCATCTCATCCATGTTTGCCCCAAGATCATAGCTGTAAATTGCTACAACTTATTTCTGAAACTTGTACATATGACCCTGAAGCATCCCAACTGTGTAGTCGCCTCCAACGGCTTCTTAGCGACCCACTTGAGAAAACAACTCGCTCACTAAATTCAGGAGATCAACAACTAAAACTGCTGTCCCAAATGTCAGAACTCTGTATTCAGCTGCACGAACGTTTGACAAATACTGAATACAAGTAGATGATAAGGGAAGCTAGTGAGTTTTATCAGTAGGTGTTCAAATTGTTGGGCCTTGTTTAATATATTTTCTGCAATCCCGATTTTTGCATACTCTAGTTTTTCTTCCCACCTTACACCTCTATCTCTTATTTTTCCATCACATCTCCCTTATTAATCACTTTCTTTCGTTATCTCCTCCCTCCCAAATTGCAGGTGTGAAAAAGTCTTCGCATTTTCTTTGATGTACTTGTAGTAAATGTAATTTTTCTAAGTCATACCATTTTTCACGGGTTGACAGTTTACTAGGTGGCATTGTATCTATTTCCTATTATTGAGAGTGGGTTGAAATGTGTAGCTAGTGAATCAATTTAGTGCAGGTCTTGTATAAATCTTGTGAAGTGAGACTTCAAATAAACAAATCATGTGTAGATTTTTTTTCAAAAAAAAAAAGAGGCTCGTGTATCTTTTCAGGTTTAAAACATTTTTTGGTGCTATAGGGTCATACACGTTGTCAAGATCATCTCCTTCCATAAGTAGACATTGAGTCTTTTTTTTAAAAAAAAAAAAAAAAGTAGGCATTATGTGTATGGGACTGATTGCACCACTATGAAACTTTTCATAAACTTGAATTACCAAAGAAATCATTTAAAACTTAATGAATTGAATTGAAACTTTATAAAATCTTAAAAGTATCAAAATAACATCATTTGAAATAGTGTTATTTCAACTGAAATGCTATGTCATCATTTTAATTAGTATTAATGGATGTGTCATATTTTTTTATTAACATATTTATTCAGAACAAAATCCTTTGTAAACATAAATGATCAAAATTAAAAAATAATACTAAATCAGAAAGAATCAAAAGTAACATTAAGTGAAAATATAATAAATTGTATTTGCCAAATCTGAATTTTAAAACACAGAAGGTTTAATACGATTTTTTTTATATAATAAATTGTACTTGTCAAATTGGAATTTTAAAACATTGAAGGTTTAATAAGATTTTCCAAAAAAGAAACAACGCAATCCAACTGAACTTTGGGAAATGGAAAGTACCCAATTAATAGAAAGTAAATTCCCATCCATCTCTTTGGCCATTAGCAATTTGTCCGAATGAGATTCATGCGGCTCACTGAGCAAATATGCAAGCATTAATAAAAACACCTATTAATCCTTTTTGTGTGATGTTTTAATGACTAGTTTGTACAAACAGCAGAGCAACCATAGTCATCAACTTGTTATTCTACTACTCTTTAGAGCACAATTGGTAAGATGCTTAGGCACGGGCTTCTTCCAACTTTATCATCAGGAGGTCCTTAATAAAAGGTGTATTTGCGACATTCTACTACTCTTTAGGGGACAATCTGTAAGACGCTTCGGCACGGGCTTCTTCCAACTTCATCAAGAGGTCCTTCATGAAAGGTGTATTTGTGCCATGAGTAATCCGTAGTATATCCACGGCCTTGATCAGTGATTTAACAGCTTCATCTGTGTCTCCCAGATACCTATATACCAAAACCATTAAACAAAAATAACAGGTCTGCTTTATTCAG
This sequence comes from Glycine max, assembly GCF_000004515.6. NCBI lineage: Eukaryota > Viridiplantae > Streptophyta > Magnoliopsida > Fabales > Fabaceae > Glycine > Glycine max. The sequence continues at coordinate 8,847,979 of NC_038242.2, read as the reverse complement.
GACGACTGATTACATATTTAGATTAGTTTGATTTTGATTGTTTGTGTACATTTTTTTTTGTTGTAATCCAAGTATGTATTGCTAGATCATTAAAACAAATTATTACAAATTGGATGTTAAGTACACCAAGTATATATTATTTCAATTGTCAGTACATTTTTTTTATAGTTTTTGACATGCCAAATAAGTTGGCTTCTAGTTTTTTTAATTAGTTTATAATAAGCTTGTTTAGCCAAATTAAAATGTCGGGTAAATAAGCTTTATTTATTTCACTAGCTTGTAAGCTATAAGCTACGTCAACTTGCTTACGCGTTGTTTGCAAGAGAGAAATTCTTTATGCCCCCACAAATGCTTTCACTGAGTAAAAGAATTTAACAAAAACCTGCGTCCATTTTAAGACTCAACAGATAAAAGCTTCAGTTGACAGATGCTTACCATTCTAGTTTTCCACAAGTATAATATTGCAAGCCAAGCAGAGGGTGAACAGCTGGATACACTCCTGCAATGAAGTAACAACTTATAGTCATTGCTGATTGCTTAAATCAAAGGGATTCAAGATTTCCATGAAAATTAATGATGGCTATCAGCGGTACTCCAAACTGTCTGAAACTACTGAAAAGATCAATGCATTGGAATCTCATTCTGGTGTCATTTACTAAGGATCCAAGTTCAGCATGACATACTTTGATAGAATGGTATGGTCAATTTGCAATATGCTAAAGCTTCTGCCCAGTGTTCCAGCTCCATTAGTGACTGCAAAGGACAAAATGTCATTTTTAGATCCATTATTCCAGAGTTGAAACATAAATTATTGCTTCAATGGACAGTAGTTTTAATTTTTACATGTGGAACATATAGCATGCTCCTTGATGCAAGAGGTTTTAATTGATAAATGACAAAATTGAGTCTACTAGTAGAAAAGAAATAAAAGAGCAGTTATGCAAACTTTGGATACATATGAAGGAGACAAACTCCATTTGTCATCAAGACATGTGGTATATTATTCACATGGTCATCCAAAACAGAATGTAAACCAATCCATATTAATTAACTAGTATCTAATGTATTTCAGTGACTACTCAACAGCAAGAGAATTTGTTTGCACTGAGAAGGCACAAGTAACATCTAGTCATCTACATGCATCGAACAAATATCCATAGGATTGGGCTGAGTAAAGCATGTATGGCAAGGTTGAGCTTGATATCATCAAGCAAGATATATTAACAAGGGAATAAGAATAAAAATGTAAAATAGATAGAGAACTACAAGGAGGAGCTTACCTTCAAAATCTTCTCCCTATTTTGCATCAAGTTGACTGATAAAGGATGATAGAGTTCTGTTTGCAGCTTCTCAATCCATTTATATATGGAAATAGCTTCTTGATAATCTACAAATAGTCAAGGATTTGACTTCATGGACAAACTGGAAATCGATTTTATGTGCATATGGATCATGTCTATCGGGGGGAGGGGGAGGGAAGAAGAGAAGATTGAAATGCAAAAGGAAAATAGTTTAGGTGATATAGCTATTGCAATTATAATTTTTTGTCAGAAACATTAAAGGATACTGCAAGTGGAAGAGGAGATAATTTTTTCTTCAGATAGCAATTTAATTTCAGTTGTAATTCTCTTTATCTCCTCCTTGTCCCTAACTAGTCCACAACCTTGGCATTGGAATCCTTTCCCATCTTCAAAATTTTAGCAGATTAAAAAATCAAAATAAGGTCATTGATAAGAAAGACATAAAAGCACCTGGTAGGTTTGTCTATCTTTGATCTCACTCTTGTTCATATAGGGGATGATGTACCATCAAACTACAAAATCAATAGCCAGTAAAAGATTATAAAGTTCCCCTTCAGCTACTGGAACATTTATACAGGCATAGGCTACGTATCAGTTGTACAAAGCAAGAAACCACCACATTTTTCACTTTTGCATTTGTATCCTTCTAGAATTGCACTTTCTTGGATATCATCATACTCACCCTGCAAAACTAACTTAACTGAATAAGCCAATCAACACAAGCCCAAAAGAAAATACCCCAGATTAAGTAATATAGCAAGTACCACTTTAGAACAGCGAGGACATGTACAAGTAAAAGGTACTGCTCTTTAGAGCATTCTGTTGAGTCATAGTGCTTCCAGCAGTCTCTATATAACTTATCGGCACCTTGAAACATAAATAAATGTGTATTGAACATGAACTGGAAAAGAATAAAGATATCATGCAACATCTTCCAATTTGACACTATCATCATCTATTGGATATGAGATCTGCCCCAACCCAAAAAGTTTCTAAGCACAAAAGAAAAAAGTTGCAACTGCCAATCAAGTCAATTAGAGAAATGTAAGTTGTGCTAATGGCCAGAAAATTTAGCAGTTAGAGTAGTAAACATGGAACTGCTGTCACTGTGGAAACAATTAAGAACTACAAAGATTTGTAGCTGCTGGCTCTGGACAGGACAAAATAGTAGTAGATGTAGCAAACTAAAACAGGAAGCAGTGTCAAGCCAAAGTTGTCCAGTGCTCAAGCAACCGAAAGAATGAATTTTCCTCATAATGCATATATCATATTAAGGGTGATTCAATGATAGAATTGGGATTTGGGGTCAAAAGTGTTATTGACAGTTTCACAGCAATTTTTTACTTTACCCATATTTAGGTAGAACTAGCCAAATTTGGTTTTACATCCTCACCATCATAGTTATAAAAAAAAGTGGAGATAACTTAGAGAAAAATGAATGATATTAGACATAGAAAATATATGAAGCTAAGCATGAGCATTTATGATTACAGAGATACAGAACAAGCTACAACACAGGAGAGGACTATTGTGAAACAAGATGGTTAAATCCTAATTTTCAGCCCAAGCGTTTCTGAGTTTGCACAAATGATCACCAAATGACGTTTCTTGCTCTATAAACCATTGAACTAAATATGGCAAATTATTATTTCGACTTGGGCAAGAAAATAAAACATACCTCAGTACCTGTGGGTATATGCTGCACAGTAGGTACCAAAGCGGACCTTCCCTCAAACACCAACACAGAATTGGGCAAACAGCTAGATGGTACAACCAAGATTAGAACACTACCAAGAAATAGGATATAATATATACATATATTGGGATGGGGGAGGGGAGTAGACTAAGTAGTTACCTGTGATTGATGATGGAAATAACAGGATACAATCCTGTTCCCACGGGTCTCAACTCACTGTCACAAATGGTATGTGCATTACATGCAAACTACAGGATTAGAAGGATCAGACCTTAGAATGGCTTCATGAGAGAGTCAAATCCACATAAAAAAGACCCTATCTAAAACAAATATGTATAAATCCACATGGACATAACCTTTTCGTCAATGGAGAGTGCTGTGTGTGATTTTACATGAGAAAAATTTATAACAGTTGCATCAAATGATTTAGGTATAGGAGCATAAGACCTTAGAAAAATTTTCTGCAATCTCTTTTATATTGATTTCTGGCCATTGCAGTATGGAGTTTACAAGATTAGCCATCTTTGCATAAAGCACCAGTTGCTCCTCTGTGATGTCAGACATGTCTTCATGGAAGCGAACGTTAAAAAGAACAATCATCATGGACAAAAATCTAAGTTCACTTCATTAAACTTGCAGTAAAAATAGTAATAAAAAGGATACAAGCCACTAATGCCTCCACCAAGTTGTAGTTGTCCATTGCAGTGCTTGGGACGATCTGGCAATAAAAAAAAAAAAAAAAATTCTCTCTTATAGCTGATCAATGTTCAGATCAGTGGGTGAAAAAATCTTTCTGAATACACAGAAAAAACTTTTCAAAGCCACGAAAAGGAAATTTAAGGATAAGTCATCAAAAGCAAGTTTATGAAGGCAAATGTGAGTGCAACTGAATATAGAAATTAAGAAAGTAACGAGGAAGGCAAGTATCCAACAGACTGGTTAGCAAAGAATATATTAAGCACAACAGTCTATATATTAAGCTGTTTGGAATCTATGTAAGCTCCAGTCGCGTTTGAAATAACTTACTCCATGTTAATCTTATGAGATTGTGACATTAGCTACTGTGATTGCTATATCAAACACATTTTTAGAATGTAAGTAATTGACAGGCATATATAGACATTGCACAAGAGTCGGTAACTAACAAAGATTGTTTTTCCCATGTTTGACATGAAAAAGAAAAATTGAATGGTCCTTTGGAAAGATAAAAAAAAAATAGGTTTTGCAAAACTGATCTTTCAGTATTTACATTGACAATTCCTTCGCACTTCCAAATATTAATGAAGTTTGTCAATTGAATGAAAGTGATAAGGTCTGCATTTTTGTAACAACAACAACGACGATGACATAAGCCTGATTCCACTAAGTGAGGTCGGCTACATAGATCACATGATGTCATTTTGCTCAGTGAAGGACCACAATTTTTGTAGCATGGCATTAATAAATGTTTACAGGCACACTCCATTTGACAAGAAAAGGAAGTAAGATTTCATAATGTAAGAAGCAGTTCCTGCTTTCTTGCACCAATACATGAATCAAATATTAACTTTTCTATATACCTTATCATTTTGCAGCTTCCTCCGAAGATGAAGTCTAAGCATCAGGCGTATGGACGGTGTGAGAGATTTTCTCTTGTCATGGTCGAGCCTGGAGAGGACCTGGCACTCAAGACGATGCAGCTTCCACTCTGACCTCTGAACAACATTAAAAAGAATAGTAAATAACAGCACAGCAACAGTTACATTACAGTCATTAGCTATTTGTTTATTATGTTCAAACCTGACATGCAACTTGCAACCTCTTCTTCCCCCTTCATCTCCCACTCTCCAATTTTACTTATTCATCACCTGCAACTTGCAACTTGCAACCTCTTCCTAAATTTTCAAACTTGCTAACTAGTCCTTCTTCTCTCTCGTGTTATTTTGCAAAATTGATTGATACTACTCTAGAAGTAGAATCACAGCTCAACACCTTCCCATCTGCACCAGCCACAATGATAAGTTTTGTTTATCATTTCAATGTCAACAATTAGGATAAAAATAAATTTTAAGAAAATCGTATACATAAATATATGAAAACTCACAATAAATTAAATTTAGATAGTTTTATAAATAGTTGGTTTAATTGCTGCAAAAAATAATTGGTTTAATGGTTCATTTAGTCTTTATACTTAAAAAAATTATTTTAGTTTCTATACTTTAAACATTTTATCTTTTAATCTCTATACATATCATTTTTTATTTTTTTAACTCTTTGTTTGTAAACTCTAAAGAGAACTAAAATATGTATGTAGGCTTAAGTCGTGTAGGCAAGGATATACATGATTACATTTGCAATCAAATGATATTATTGTTCTCCCTTTTATATCGATATTGATTTTACTATTTGATTATACTTGATACTATAATTCAAGGCAAATTACAATAAGCAAAATTTAACATTATTTGTTTTTAAAAAAAGTTATATTTTAGTAAGAAATAACTATGAATGAATTTTCATAAATACATACAAATATCTATAAAATTCGTATATATACGACACGTTCTCCTCTCAAAATGCCATGCCATGTGTGATATTGTTGGGTTCATGCAATTTTCCAAAGTTTTGATGACTCAATTGCAAAAAAAACAAAAACCTATAATAATCGGTCACGGAATGGAACCACCTTGTTTTTCCCGACCTAGATAACGCTTTTTTGAAGTCGGAGAATAAACGTTGATGCTGTTGCGCAACCCTGCGTTGACAGCGTCGCTGCTGTCAGCCACCACAAAGAAGCTCTGCAACCACCGTTGTTCTACACCTGCTGCATTAATGGCATCTTCAGGTTTGGTCTTTGTGTGCTCTCAGATATATCATATAATGTTAGCTGAGTAAAGTTCAAGTTTAAGCCTTTAATATTAATTAACCAATTCATTTGTTATTGAACAATTCGATCGAGTAAAGCTTGAATGTTGAGAATGAAACAGTTGTTCGTCCTTTTTTATCAGGTGTGGCGTGCAGTTTGCTGGTTTTGTGTGGCAAATCACTGGCAGAGAATGAAACTGCTAAAGCTATAAAGACCAGTAGCACACTGAAGCTTCCCGAGGATGAAAAACTCTCGCTCGTTTTGCATTCGGAGATGGATAATTCTGTTATGCAAGGCTTTTTCCAAGTTCATTCCTACATGGATTCTCTTTCCACCAATCAATTTGGCAGGCTTCTCATTTGGTCTCCAGACTTAAATTCAACGCACGATATCGTTTCTCAGTATGTTCTGCACTTTTGCCTTCTCTATGCTCTGTGTTTTATTAACTTTGTTGTGCCTAAATCTGGCATTCTTGTGCAGCAACTTTTGTGAGCTTCCCATTGGTACAGTTTCCATTGCTGATGTTCAGACCAAGGGACGAGGTTTGATATGAATATGATACTATGTGTTGCTGTTTGTGATTCTCTGTCCTTTTAATTTAGTTAAAGTCAAAGCTGCTCTGAGAACTTAAACTCTTAGGTCGGTCGAAGAATGTCTGGGAGTCTCCATTAGGTTGCCTCATGTTTTCTTTTACTATGCAAATGGAGGATGGACGAGTCGTTCCTTTGGTTCAGTATGTGGTTTCCCTTGCTATGACAGAGGCAATCAAGGATATCTGTGACAAAAATGTAAGTTCTTTGTTTTGAAGTACTGCCTTGATACCTAGCTTGCCAGGGAATTTGATAAGGTAAAATTGTAGTCAGGTTAACAAATTTAAGTAGATGTATTTTCTATTTGCACAGTTCATATGTGCAGAAGTTGTTGACTAAATAAACTGAAAAGTCTAATACTTTTGGGGAAACTGATGCCTGATGGTGTTTTATGTGATGCTGAGAAAAACTGTGAAGTTGTAGGCAGCAGTAAGAATGGTGTTGTTTACTTTGTATTTGGCACTTTTCCAAATCAACATGCATGATTTGTCGCAATGTTAATTTGTTCTCTGATTGTTTGGGATTGTGGTCACTTAAATACATTTTATTGCAACACCTTCCATTCCAGGGGTTACCCAGCATAGATGTTAGAATCAAGTGGCCAAATGATCTTTACTTAAATGGCTGTAAAGTTGGAGGCATTCTTTGTACCTCGACATATAAATCAAAGAAGTTCAATGTTAGTGCAGGTAATAAATTATTCTTGAGTAGCAATGCCGTTCAATAGTGATTGATTTCACTTCCATCCCATTTACTCAATTAGCTGAACTTGTCTATTAAATCCATGTTCTCTGCAGCAGAGAATTTGATTCTCCTCAATGCCATTTTCGTCAGAATAAAATGATTGTCAAGTTTATGCTCATGATGAAGGTCATAATGAATCTCATGCTTTCACAGGAATAGGCTTGAATGTCAATAATAAGAACCCAACAACATCCTTAAATACAATTCTAAAAGGGTTCTATACAGGAGCTTACCAATTTCAAAGAGAAGATGTTCTAGCAGCCTTTTTTAACAAATTTGAGAAATTTTATGATTTATTTGTGAATCAAGGTACTGTGCTATTCAACTCCTTAGTTTGAATATTCTTGTTGGTATCATCTCTGACATCATACCTCAATTCTTCTGGTTATCATGTTTGTGTAAACATTTTGTACCTGTGTTTATTCCTCTATCTTCCTTTCTCTGAAAAAACTCATGGATAGATAAAATCTTTTAACAATTTGAATCAACTTCTTGAATGTATGCTTCTTGCACACCCTTGCGTATCAATCACATTGGAAGTCACTTGTAAACCCATTCTTTTATATCTAAAATCCATCAAGCTATATATAGAGATGGAAATTGTGGAAATTTATATTTTGGGGAAGTGGAGAAACTTGCACAGGAGGAAAGAGGGATATAAGTAATATAACTATAGGGCATAGGATGCACCAATTATGGATATAATTGAAAAATGATTATTTGTATACCATTGCAAGTCCAAAACTTCATAAGCCTCTATTTTTCTTTTGTCTGCGTATTTTTTCCCTTTATAAAGATTTACTGTTTCTTTTAATGGCGTGTACTCTTGACTTTGACAGTGAGGCCTGACACAATGGTAAGGTTTCCTTAGGTTTTTTGTTCATTTATAAATGCATCAATTTCAATGTCAACTTATGCCATCAAATTGGTCCCCAGAAGAACAAAACTAATAGGAATAGATCCCTTCCATTCCATCTTAGATTTTCAAATGACTCCGTCTCTCTCTCACTCTCTTTTTCTCTTCATAGACATTAAATAGGGAATGTTTATGAAAAGGAAGATAGACACTCACAAGACAAGATCAGTGAAAATTTCATGAGGGGTCTATTCTCAAAACTAATGGCTTTTAATTGAAGGACCAATTCAATGTTTCAATATATGGATGACCAATATGATCTCACATACATCTCTGGAGGACAATATAGACATTTATTTCAAAAAAGAAAATAAAAAATAAACAACCAAAAGAGTTTCAGTTAACATTTTGCAATTAAATTGTTTCCCAACTTCAGAGTTTTCTTTAATTTACTGTATTTTAGGCCCCCGATACTCTACATCACCAAATATTTTGATTAGTAAGGTAATTTTGAGCTTCACCTATTCTGTTAAATGCAGGATTTCAAACCCTAGAGGAGCTTTATATCAAGACATGGTTGCACAGGTGACTTGATTTTAAAAACTCTCACCAGTAGTTTTTTTTTTTTTGCAAGGATTTGTAGTAAGACTTGGGAGATTTGACTGGTAATTGCCTTTGAATTTTATTTTTTGTTTTTTTTAATGCCTTGAATTATACGACACATTGACATGTGCTCCAAATATCACAAAGAATGTGAGCTAAAGGCTGCTTGTTGGCATGGGTAAAGTTGAAGGAGAAGTTAGGGATCATGATTGAGGTTGCAAAATTGAAATATGTTAACAACAAGGTGATTGAATTTTCTGTTACTTTGCCTATATAAAATCAGAGAATCATTGTTACCCTGGACACTATTTTTCGTGATATTTTGGTGACTAACCTAGCAGTCAGTGAATAAATTTCCATCGTGTGTGGCTGCATAATTTGTTGAAAGTCATTATCATTTATATTTATACATAGAGGAGCCTTTGACTCCACTTCACCCCAGCTTTAAATAAAAGTTTTTAATGACTTTTACACGATAGAACTATGAGGGACCTCTGCCATTCATGTTATTCCTGCTTTTCATCATTTTTTGGTCTCCAACTCACATTTGCCACCTGTCCCGGGGAAAAAAAAGACAAAATGTCTCCATTTGTCCTCTTATCATCATTTTATTCTTATCCTTTCACTTTGAAATTCAAATCACTAAAACTAGCCAATAATCATTATCTTAAACTTCTAAATATTACTTCCTTTTACCCTTGATACCTAGTAATTTTAATCATGGAGTTGAATCTGAATTCCCAAACATATTGTCATAAACTCATAATACTAACTATGAAGCGCGGATGTTCTTCTTGCTTGAGGCGTCATACACATTTACAACATTAACATTTACATGACATGTCAGACACTCCTCACTAGGTATCCACTTAAATTATTTTTTATCAGCTTAGACTCTTGAAACAACACTTTTATATGGTTCAGACACTGTAGTCAACACCTCCATATGGATGGACACTTCAAGAACACTAGTATTATAAAAAAATATTTAAATTTTTTTAAAAAAAATCAGAATGGTCAGCTTAAAATGTATTATAAAATATGAAAAAATAATGTCTCTGTTTTTCTGAGGGTTATTATCCTAGGAAGGTTAATATACAAGAATATACAAATCTTGATTATTGTTTTAGGTTCTATATATGGCAGCGTCTTGGTGTCTTATATTTTTTACATTAGTTGTGTTGCAATGTTTGTATCAGTGTTGTGTTTGGTGTCCATGTAGAAGTCTGTGCTTCAGAGAATACTAATAACTAAACTCATTCATTGATTTTTAGTTAGCAGCTGAAACGAAGTAACATATTGTTCTGTTCATCGTTCTGTTTATGCTTTCATTTGGAACAACCTGTTTATGCATGTATGTGGAATGATTTAGCTGTGCAGTCATTTATATATTCAAAATGTTGTGCAGTGGACAGAGAGTTGTTGTACAGGAGAAGAATGAGGACAAAGTGATCGAACATGTGGTAACTATTCAGGTTTGGCATATATGAACTATTCCTCCTGTCCTACTGTAATTACAATAGAGCACTAATCATGTTTGCATTTTATTTAAAGTTAGTAGTGTGTTGCACTAATCATGATTTATATTAGTGATACGGGTTAGAAATTTTCAAAACTGAAATTGTTAAATCAAGTGGAAGAATTTGATATATGTAAATTATCTGTCAACCATTTCCAATGGTAACATTGATGGATTAACTTCAGTTGTCATTATTGCTGGAGAGTAATTTTTCCATTATCTAATTCTTTTTATGCGTAGGGGTTGACATCCTCGGGATATTTGCTGGCTGTCGGTGATGACAATCATATGTGTGAGCTCCACCCTGATGGTAATAGGTAATGGAACAAAATGCCTTTTTTCTTCTAACTGCATGATTAAGTTGTGCTAAAAATACTTCTGGAAAAAACAATCAACAGTTTCATCACTTGGAACTTTTGAAATTTGAAGCACACATGTACTTATCAGAAACAGTGATAAATTTCATCTGGCACGTTTATTAATGAAATGAAGTTTCAAATTACGTTATTGCATGTCCTGATTATAAAAATAACAATTGAAATTAAAAATAATTTTCTACTGTGTTACAGCTTTGACTTTTTCAAAGGACTGGTCAGAAGGAAACTCCAGTGAACAAGATTCCTTGACACATCTCACAAGAGGCAACAACAACTCTTACGCACTTTGTATATAATACGCAGGCTTTGGCTTCAGAGCTAAGAATTTTCCAATAAATATAAGCTTTTGGCTTCAGTGCTAAGAACTTTCCAATAAACATCATATTTGTTAAATACATTTTGTCATTAGAAATTTCAGGGCTTTTGTATTCCATTTGTGAATTTCCGTCAAACTTGCAATCCCTTTCCTTGTCCGGTCAAACAAGATCTTCTATACATCATGGCACTTAAAAAACATCATGCAGTTGCAACCAAAATAATTACGGATTTTTTTCCTCTTGATTGGACCTAGTTCATGATTGCTTTACTCAATCATTTGTAAGGAGTATTGTGGTCCTTCTTAGCCAGCTATGAAATGATTTGAAAAGAAAAAAAAAAGTTTCTATGATTCATTGTTTTGCTCAATAATGGCCTTTGCTCCAAATAAATGGCCAGTACTCTTTTACATTCAGCATGTTTTTTTTTGGTGGGGAGGTTGGTGGGTTTGTTTGTTTGAAGAAAAACCTTTAAAGTGGGCATGTTCAATGGTTGAAGGGTACTTGGTCTTTCTCTTTCGGGATCCGTGGCATTATTTGCTTGTATTTCTGTAAGAGAACGAAAGACACCACACCATCCGCAACACATGGACAAACCTTCCTTACTTTCTACAAAATGCCTTAGTTGATATTATAGAGTTTTAAGGCCATAAAGCATGAAGCATGTCCATGCAACACACAATGTCTCCATCACAATGTGAAATCATTGGAGGTAGAGTCATTCTTAAAGGAGCAAGTGAGAGAAGTTAGCAGTCTCAATTTTCGTCTCTTGGTCATGGGTGAAAGGCTAGTGAGAGCTTCTAGCCTTTTCTTTGTTCCCCTTTTGAAAAAATGGATCTGCCAGCACACCCAATAAGCACCAAAGCTGCATTTTCTTCCGCTAAATGTGACATTTACGTGAATGATGGACCAAAAAAAATTAACATTTAGATGAATTGGGGTGATGGTCTCTATACGAGACAATGTCATTGTGACATGCAAATTGCAATTGCTATTTTTGCTGGTATCTATACCTATTACATGTCACCACGTCTCGAGCCCCATGGAATTCTTTTAGCACGAGTTAAGGAAAAATAGTTGGTAATTTGGTATACGTCGCGATCAAACATCTATCTGTAATATAGTACTAAACAAGCTTATAATAAAAATATTAGTATTAATAATGTAGAAGGTCCTAAACTAGTCTAGCTGTAGAATAAGGTTCTTGGCGCAATTCCAAAGGTTAGGAATTGAGAACTTAACAACCGTAAAAAAAAAATTCACTAGAGGCTTCAGGAAAAATGAAAATTCTGTCTGTGCAAAAGAATATGTCGAATGTGGATGGTGTCTTCGGCAATCATTATATGAATGAAAATGGTTAAACAGTTGACAAAGTGAAAATCACACAATTGAAAATTTCCTACGTACTGTTTTTTACCTGTGTAACATAATGATATTTGCTATATTTATTGAAGCTTCTTATCTCTTCTTCTTCTTGACAACTTTCTTTTAGATGAGGGTATTGATTAAATTTTACTTTAAAAAAGTGTGTGATATATGTTTTTAGTTTGCATAAAGACAAATGCTAACCGTTGAGGATACTTGTCAAGGAGTTAAAAATATTTTTTTTAATAATTGCATAACAATGCGTCCCATGAGTTTTAATGTGCTTTTTTTAATCAAAAAAAGTATGAAGGTACAACACAATAAGGATAGAAATTCCAATTAGGTTGGCACCTCCACCCCTAAAACACCAAAGCAACGCATACTCACAATTCATTAAAGAAGAAGGGATGAAAAAAACATTTGGAAGGATCAAATCATATTCAAAGAAAGCTTTAATCGTCGCTTTAATGCGCTTCCCTATGACACTAGTTAGGATTTAGGGTTTATATACAATTTGTTCTAAATAGTATCTCGAACAAGATTATTTTAGAGAAAATACCTATGAAGAACCAAAAAGTCCTTATGAATTTTAAATTTTCTAAAAATATCATAGTCAGTCATCATGACGTGACAAAATATTAACAGGAATTATTTTTAAAATTTGTGAAAACCGAAATGAAAACAAAAACGTTACAACACAAAATGAATTTTAATTATATTTACAGAACTAAAACCATTTTCAAGTAAAAAAAAACTAAACGAATTATATAGAAATTCTCGCAAGCTTGTGCAAATAATACTTAGCCTTATAGAATAACACTGTAGAAAGCATGAATTTCCCACGGCACGACTAAAAATTCTCCCTCCAATGGAAGTGACGACAAACGATGAATGAAGAAAAAAGTTTAAGGGTTAAAAAGCATCTGACTCAAAGACAAACAACAGGGAAGGGAAGGGATATTGCTTGAGATCATAGACAGGACCTGCAGTATGTATGTAAATTCGTGAATCATAATTACATATGATTAGTGGAAAAAGAAACGAAAAGAAGATTAGTCAAAGATCCTTTGGATGATCACATGGGGAAGAAGGCTTGGTGGGCCAAGTAGTTGTGACTTCAACAGAGAAAAGCTTACGGTAACAATTGAAGAAGTTGGAGGCCGAATAAGACACTACTCATTCATGAATAGACCCAACTTATTTTTTTAAAATATATACATAAGATGCTGTTCTAATTCACAGTCACGCTTTAACTTTATTAAGATCTTAAGCATGGTTTCGATCTATGACTACTGATGTTATTTCCTAATATATTCTACATCATGCGCAATAGAAGCCAATGATAATCTTGCCGATATCGAAGTTGATATGGTTAACTAAATCATTAAAGTAAAAAAAAAAAATCAAAATCGGATAAGCTAGTCCAAGGCCAAAATAATAGTAGCTATATGAAAAAAGGTACAAACTAATTTCTACGCATAAAAAGTTTAGTCAACTACGTTTTTTTAAACGGTTACGTGTCCTCTATTGATTAACTCTTGTTTGGTAATACCTGCGTTGCGTTTGGCAAAGACATGCTCCCAAGTAAGCAACGACGACGGAATATGTGGTAGCTTCAAAGAGGAGTGGAGTGGAAAACTGGTTTGGCATATGGAATATGAAGATTCGGGCAATGGGATTTTATGAACATTACTAATGAAAAGGTGGTTGTGGGGTCCAATTGTGTGATAAAAGAATTGAAATGTCCCAGTTATATTTGGACCATTTCGTCACATGAAACTATTGTTTCTGGATACTAGCGGGCTTCTTCTGAGGGAGGGATATTAAATTATTAATCAATATTGCAACAACATGACAGAAAGCCCCTCTACATATCGTGTCTTCTTTTACACCTTATTATTATTTGCCATTGGTAAAATTCTTATTACATTAGGTATATCATGTACATGTTTGGCCATGACAAATATATACAGGTCTTATTTGGGTAAGTTTATTTAAAAGTATTTTTAGAAAAGATAAAAACTAATTTCTTTTTAATCTAAAAATATTTTATAAATATTTTCCTATTTTTTTAGAGAGATTATATGAGAAAATTGGTGATAAAAAAAAAGATAAAGAAAAATGGAGACAAATGATGTGATGAAAAAATAAAAAGGCAAACATGAAAAAAAAAAGATAGAATTTAGTTGTAAGAAGAATTACGTGTACAACAAATTGATAACTGATAAGTGTTTTTTCAATTTCTGTTTACTACATCATTATTATTTAACATGATAAGAACCAACAGAAAAATAAGAATATTTGTTAGCGGTATCCGAAATAACTTACTCAAATTTTGACTAATTTTTATCGGTCTTATAAAGAATATATCGAGAATTATTCCAAATCCACAGAATTTCCGTTATTAGATTATTATTCCCAAAGGCTGCGCCTCTAACTTGAAAGCGTCTTACTCCTTAGCCTCCTCTCCCCAGGTTTTTAAAGAATTTATGGATATTTATTGTTATTTATTTTGTTGACCTTGCTCCCTAAACAATGAAAACTGAATAGTTTAATTGTTTTAGGTTACCAATTTTTTTTTTTTTACAAACGACCTCATACATTAAAAAAATACTTTAATTTCTTATATTACTGGTTTATTATATAAAAAAAAAAAAACTTATATAGTACTTACCAATGCTACCATTATTCTATCCTAAGAAAACGTTACCTTTATTCCATTGATTTAAAAAAAAAAAATGTTACCAGTGTTCTAATTTTAATGAGTTAATTGCTTCACTGGTTACAAGTATTTTTTTTTCTCCAAAAATAACCGGTTAAGATTTTAAATATGCGACCCTGTGTTTGTGTACATTTTCATCCATATAATTAAATTAATCCTTTGTCTATTGCGGGAAAAGGAAAAACAACCCATCCATAAAAAGTTTTATGCTAACTATAGTACTCCATTAAATAATTTGTAACCAAAACTCGTAACTGAGTGTGCATAGCCTCAAATCTTTAATATTTTCGTGATTATATTGATATGGAAAGTTGAATGCTCCATTAATATGCCATCCCTTCCCTTTCTCCTAATAAAAAAATATTAATTTATGCTATTAACGTAACATTAAAGTATCAAAAATATTTTTTTATAAAATATCATCATAAATTTTGATGCATTATTCACGTGACATGAGACGAGAAAGAGTTTTGTTTGTGAAAAAGGTACATCATGTACACTTTTTGAGTGGCAAATTACGTAGGTGATATCGGGTACAAAGCAAAATCTGCAATCAACACAAAAATTGAGGAGACTGTTCAACTTGATGGCCCTTCCTTTATGTGTTCAGAAGAACGTACGCAGCTTCAGCAATCAGCAATGTTATTGCCCCCACACTCACTGCGATGCCAAACGAAAAAGAAAAAAGAAAATAACAAACAAAACAAAACGTACGGACTTGGTTCTCATCTGCATTAAAACGTGTTCCTGTACCTCCTTATTGTAACCAATTAATCATTTCACATTTTTAAATTATTCATCTTTCTCTATTTAAGATTACAGGTGTATATTTTTTATAAAAATATAATTTTGATAGAATCGTATAAAATTATTATAAGCAATGGATAAACAGCCGCAAGCTATTTACTGAGATACCCTAAAAGACTACTATTAAAGTCATAAAGAGATTTTTAAAAAAAAGATAAAATTAAGATATTTCATTCATTGATGATAATAAATAAAAATAAATATATTTATATAGTCTTAGTTGATGATCAATGGTGCTTGCATAGTCTCTACTGCATCTTCTACTCTTAATAAAAGCACCATTGATAGGATACTATCAGACTATCGACTATTGTTATGGTAAAGCTACAAAACTAAGAGAGGATAGATAAAACAAAGATTAGAATTCTTCATTCATATTCTTTAACAATTGCTACACAATATTAAATAGTCTCCAGCAACCACAAGGAGAAAGGTATCAACCATCAAGTGTCAAAATTTGGTTTAGGAAAAAAAAACATAATGATATTAATATCTAACAAAATGAAATTGTTTAGCCAATAAGGCTTTTGGGCCTTTTTCTTCAATATCTATATGGTCCATTGTATTTAGAGGTCTATCAGCAACAATGTTATCTCTTTGAATATTAATGTCATTGTATTTCATGTCTCAAACTCAAAATTATTGATTAAGCTGAAATTATTTAATATTGAATTCATCTATTTTATATCATTTGATCAACATGTTTGGTATTTTAAATTATTGATTTTGAATTTGAATTTTACAAATATAATAAAACTAAAATTTATTGAGAAAGATCGGGTTTTCAATAATTTTATATAGTTTGAATCTTAATAGAGTGGGCCAAGTTAAAAAAATATTAAATAACAATAGTGTATTAAGAATTACATTCTTTCTTTAGTTGATAAAATGTTATATTGTTTTATGATATATTTCTTGTAGAAAGTGGTAAATTTTATCTCAAGAATATTTACACATAAATAAAATCGTATTTAAATGTGAGTTAACAAATACTTTTCATGAAAAAATATAATATTTTCAGGAACGAATGTTTATATTCAAAATAGGGATAATATATAAAACCATTAATCTTGTATGTAAATTAGAAAAATATTAAACAATGCTAACATTAAAAAATACTTCTGAAGAAAATGAAAGTAAAAAAAAAATATCATATAAGTAAATTTATACTTTTCAAGAATTAAAAGGTGCTAATAGATATATTAAATATTTCTTTATCAGTATCATTAAAACACTTGTTAAACTTTTTGGCTGATTTGGCAGTTAAGTATTTGTATCTGTGACTTTTTATTTTTTTTTACTTTAAGCCCTTTTTGAAAAAACCCAGTCATTTCTTATTAGCATGACTAATTTAATTTAAGTCAAAGAGTATTTATTATATTTCATTATATATTTATTATGTTTTAACTACACATCTTTAAAGTATTCACTAGTATTCCTCTAAAATTTACTTTTTACTAAAAAAGAGCATAAAAATCGTGGTAATATATTGATTAATAAAAAAATTATACTAACATTTATGTCATATATGTTTTAAATAATAGAATATATGAATGATTTTTGTTACTTCTTTAAGCTACAAGGCGGTGAAGTGAAAGTATAATAATTAAGGATTTGAATTTAATTATAATCATTAGTGATAATGACAATAGTAGTACTTCGTGATTGATTGAATTAATCTTCTTCGAAATTTAAGATACTGTATTACATAGTGAAAGTTCAAAAATGACCTTTTGTATAGCATAGCAGCAAATTAAGTAGTAAAAACACATGAATCATCTGTTGTGCAACAGGAGTGAGAAAATGGCCCAACGAGCGCCACGTGTTAACCAGATCATCAATACAGCGTTTGAGTTTGACTGTGACTTTGTCAATCTCTTCCAAAAAGAAAACAATTTGTTGGTGATCCTCTGCGTCTGGCTACACCTTAACGCCTACTTCTATTTGTCCTTTTATCTTTGCCTTACTTGTTTTTATTCCCAATTTTTTTATTTTTTTTCAAATTTTATCCAACAAATTAATTTGATGTATTTTATTCTTAATTTTTAAGAAATTTATAAATTTTATCTTTCGATAATTTATTTTTAACATGATTACATTTTTTATCCTAATTTTTTTATATTTTTGTTAAATTTTACATCCAACTTTTTTTATTTTTTAACAAATTTTACTTCTACCTTTTCTTTTGCAAAAAATTTACACCTAGTTTTTATAAAATACTTATTAATGGATAAATGATAAGGGTAACATTTGCAAATTTGTTAAAACACATCAAATTAATTTATTAAAAATAAAATTTACCAAAAATTACAAATTAGAATTAAACCTTTATTTTTCGATTGTGTTCATACTAGTCACTAGTGTTTAGGCTAATCGAAAGCAACCTCTCGACATGTTTTTACATTGACGCTATGACAAAGTAATTACCTGTTCTAACGTCAGCAGTTAAAAAATAAAGCGTATATTTATTTTTTATTAATTTAAAGTAAATTAAACTAAATTTATAGGACATTTTAATTTGAAGAGTTAAATATATCTTTTTTTCTCTGTAAAATGAGCAATAGTCTCTAAAACATTTTTTTTATTTTAATTCTTCTGAAAATTTGAAATAAATCTTTTATACTCTATAAAATAAATAAATTTTAATTTTGATTCTAGTAAAATGTTTTCTTTGATGTTTAACTCTCTAAAACATGAAATATTTATTTTAATATATAACATTTATTTTAGGGTTTAAAAAATTGACTCACATGTTAGCAATCGACATAACATATTAACATTATATAAAATATTATTAGATGCCATATGAGATGGTCACATGACCTTCCATTGAATATGAAAAACAATCAAACATGGTTAATCGATGTCATATGATAGTAGATACTAAAAAAACATGATTTTAGGTTTTATAAAAATAAAATCATAGGAACCAAGATTAAAATTTATTCATATTACAACTGATATTTTAATATAATTTAAAATAATTCAAATCCAAATTGTCACTTATTAACTATTTGTAAATTTGCCTAAAAAAACTATTTGGAAACTAATATTTTTTCTCAGATTTGGCAAAAATGTTTTTTTTTTTTTTTTTTGAAAAAGTGAGGTTGAGGCGTGAGTAGGTGGCTGCTTGGTTATGTAGTGACTACTGATTCATGATTGACAAAGGCAAAAGATAGAATGAGGAACAGGTAGGTGTGACTGGTTCAAGCCAAGGTAGCAATGGTCGATTCAAAAATAAATGCTCGTTAGTTAGTAAGTTTTTTTTTTTTTGAAAAAATCTTATTTTTATATTATTTTTAATTTTTTTCCTAGATTACAAGTATTATTTATGAAAAATAATTATGTTTGAAATGGATACTATCATAATAAACAAATAAGTAAATTCTTTCTTCAAATATTTAATTTAGTATATATAAAAAATCATGAAATATCATCAAATTTATAAAAGGAATATTCTACTTTCGTATGCTAAAACAAATTTCTTTTAAAAAAATTGTAATTATTATCTAAAGAAAATTCAACTTGTAATAAACGTTGCTTTTAGGGCCACTTGCGATAATTTATGGAATTAATCAATGGCATTAACACACAAGTACTGTACGAATATCCTTATTTGAAGATTCCAAAATTCTATATTTACTTGTAAGTGTCTTAATAATCAGTGTCTTTAAGATATTAATAAAAAATTAAAAGAAAAAAAATTTATCGTAAAAATCATAAAAAATATAAAAAATCATCGATAACATAATTTTACTTATTTTAGTAAAAATATATTTTTTTCTCAACCAATGTGTAAGGATCCCATTTAACATACACCTAATTCGCATTGTATAAACTGGAAAAAAAAAAAAAAAAGAAGTTAAATTTCTTCTCTTTCCGTGCTAGAGGGATTGAATACGCGCAAACACGTTTTAATTAACTTTTAAGTTTAAAACGAATTTGGTGAGAGAGTTTTTTTAAAGTGTAACAGAATAAAAAATAATATTTTATTTTGTTTAAAACAAGTGTCGTATATGAAAAAAAAACCTAAAAGTAAGTGTTATATTAATTTTATAATGCAATATTAATAACTTATTTTTACTAATACCCTTAATAAGTATTTATTTAACTTTTTTAATGTAATACTAATATTAAGGTTAATTTTATAAAATTATTATTTTCTTTTATATATTTATTAATTTTTTGTTTGTGTAAAATAACATATATGACCACACTTATTTAAAAATAAATTAAAGGGAATACTATTAATATATCATATGATGAGAAATGATATATTAACAGATAACTTATGCTATTGAAATTAATTATTTTTTTAAGTGAGAGAATGAGAAAAATTAGGAGTCATAAAAAAATAAAAAGTGGTTTATCCTTCATAGAGTGAGAACCCCATTCATCAAAGTAAAAATATACCTTAATTACTGCTATATTATAAAAAAAAAATTATTATTCTTGATCTTTGTTGTTAGTTGATTTTTTTTTTTTGTTTGTGAAATGATATGATTTAAACCCAGAACCTCTTTTTCCTTTTCTCCTCTTCCTTTATCATTAAACTATTTTTATAATCCTCACTACGCTAGAACAGCTAATGATAATAATTAGTATATAAATGTTAAGACTAAATAACTTTTTTTTATGAGACTTAAAGCAAAAGCTTGAACTAACTAGCACTATAATTTTTTTTATTAAAACTTGTACTTAATTTTATAATATAAAGTGTTACTATAATTTAATATGTTTTGACAATATCACACTGTTGTTGCCATGGTTAACTACTTAACGTTTCCACAACAGCAATTACAACTTCAATTAATGATGTTTTTGCAACGGCAATCATTTGTGATAACTAACTTGTACCAGTGACCCACATTGTTGCCATACCTAACATACCGTAGCAATCAAAGTAGCTGTGATAAAATAGATTCTTGAAAATATGTTGCAGCCATATCTTAATTTTTCATTCATTAAAAAAGAAACATTTTTTTAATAACAAAGTCTCAATCATAAGTTATCATTTCCTAACAACCTAAATTGTTGGAATACAACTTCTTCTATCTGATTGTGTTGCTGCAAAATGTTTTGTTTGGATTTAATTTGCTTCTAATAAAAATATTACATTTTTTTAATATTTTATTTTGTATAGTTATATTAATATTAATTATCAATTTTATTGTTGTAAATCTTCAAAACCAAACTATAATTAAAATGACTGAAGCATATACCTATTAATAAAACAATAAAATTACAATACAACAATAATGTTGGTGTAAAAATGACAACAAGACATGAGACAATTTTTATCACATGCACATCAATAAATAGAATAGTTAATTAATTACATAAAATAATGGTCCATCATGAAAGTTCTTGCTCCCACGAAAAGAAATTCGGCAATCATTTCAAGTCATCAAACAGGTGTGGCTACAAGCCTACAACATTAATTCAGTTGTCTAATTTCATTTTAAATATCTCCTGACAAAGTAATTGAAACAGCACCACAAATTAGCCTGCGAAGTTTCAATCAATTAAAGTTTATATATATTTAGTTTAACAATACAACACCATTAAACTTTATTTCTTATGTTCTTATTTGTGTGTGTACACTAAAGATATTCTTTAACTAATAATTAAAGACCACTTTTTTATAGAAATTTTACGATAATTATTTTTTTTTACTTCTTTTTCTTTTAATTATAGTTTTTTCTTATATATATATATAAATATCATATTTAATTTTTTTTATGATCTAAATTCTTTTTCTCATGTTCCAATTGAACTTGTCCTATCAGCACATGAATATATCATGTCAGACGAGATCAATCAATTTACGTTCATACACGTTGGAGAAGAAAAAAGGGTACACTATAAGCCTACCTATACCTATGATCAAGACGCTATTATCTTTCAGATCTTCGGGTTAAGATTGAGGATATCATAGTAACACAAAAGTAAAGAGAGAATTCAGCAAAAAAAATAAACAAAAGTAAAGAGAGTTTCTTTTTCTTCTTTTTTTTTATCCATAATAAATAGAGCTGTTGATTCAAAATGTTTATGATTGCCGAATGTGTTTAACATGGTCAACCTATGTACCGTACATCCACTTCTATTGAATCATGTGGGACTTGATAGATATATTCTCACTAAAAAAAATCAATTACACTTTTAATCTTTTAATTAATATTGTATGGGATTTTAATCTCTTAAATTTCAGGTAAATTGGGGTTTATTTCATTTTTAAAATTAAATAAATTCAATTTCAATTTCTTGTCCTTTTAATATTTAAAATTTTCAGCTGCCAAATGCGTTAAATAGGAGACCTTATAGGACCTCCTTTAGTGGAGACCTATAAAAAATATATTTAAAACTTTCAAAATCTTATATTTTCTATTCAAATAATTGGACATTTATGATAATTTTATGGTATAAAATAAAATTATAAATTCACGAGTAAAGGTTTAGTAAACATTGAATAATTTAATATGACGTTTGATCAGGAATGAAAGAGGAGAAAAAAAATCTCATTTTAGAAGATATTTAATATATTTTATTGTCTTTTATTGATAAATATGTGTTGTTAGTTTATTATTTTTTGTTAATAAAAAATATTAACTGGCTATCTTTTTCTCTTCTTTTCTTTTAACTACCGTGTCAAAATATATTTTGTTGCTTTATGAAGATCTTGAATAAAAAAATGAGAATTTATTTTTAAAATAGAAAGAAAGTAATAGTAAAAAAATAGTTATAATATGTAAATGATGAATTTTATTAAAAAAATTATAGAAGTAAAATCATACATTAGCTAAAAAATGATCATATTTATATTTTTCTCTTAGCTAGATTTCTCTTGTTGTTTTACTTTTTCTTTTCCATTATAACCAAAATATACTTTCTTCATTTCTATTTATAAGAACTAAATTAATAGTGATATTTTATTTTACGAAACTCAATCCATAATATTTAATGTATTAATTATTTTGACAAAAATATTCCTAATTAAAACAAGTGAAAGGTTGTATTGACAACCATTTAAAAAAGAGAAATATTAATTACTAAATAATTTTGAAACAAAATATAAATTTAGGATATATTTATTGCTATCAAATTAATTGTTTCTTTATTCTAATGATTTAGGTAACTAAGTATTATAAATAAAAACAAAGAAAGTATATCTTTTGTAAAAAATTGTTGACACAATTAGTTTTACACTTGAGTCTCTTATCTATTCTTTGGGATATGATTTTCATTTTGAATATAATGTTGCAATTAGAGGTACTATTTAATCTAAAGAAAAACCAACTTGACAAGATAAATAAGTTAGATGATAAATAAAAACTCTATATAGCTTTTAATTATACAAAAAATAGTATTTCGTTCGTTTTATTATAATTATTGTATAAAATAAAAAAAATTATCCAAAATAATTCCTCCATTCCTAGATATAAGAATATTTTTTTTAATTTTATTTGTCTCTTTTTATAGTATTCTTTTCAAGTTGTCTTTTGTATTAATTATTTTTTTACCCAAATATTATATATTCCTTTACAATAAATGCTATATATTTAAAGATAAATATATTATCCCTCTTATAAAAATTAGATAAGAAAATCAACACACATTCATTATTTAGGTGTGAAAGTAATTAAATGAAAAAAAGATTATGAGGCCTAATAAATTTAAGGATAATTTTGATAAAATAATGTAAATTGTTAATAAATTTAATATTATTAATTATATTAATCAACTTTTTAAAGGAAGTAAATTAATTAAAAGAATCTTATATTTAGAGACAGAAGAATTAATTGTTATTTTTTAATGTAATATTAATTATTTTTTTAACTTTATGTCTCTTATAATATTTTTAATTTTTTAATTTATAAATGAATTAACGATGATATAAAAGATTTATTTAATAAAATAATAATATTATTATTTATATTTTTTCTGCGTAAAATAATAATTATTTGAGGGCGAGGGAGTATAAAATATTTGTATAGCTTCTCTTTGTCTCTCTAATATAAATGTCATTAAATGGAAGTGGGGCGGTAAAACTATTGAGCTTATAAAATAAAATAAAAAAGATTTTGTTGTTGAATATTGAGCCAGTGGACATTGACAAGACGTTGTTCACGGCGCGGTACTTGCCCATATGTGCTACTGTAAAGCTATGTGTGATACTGTACGGTTCCTCATACCCCCAGTAAGTACTTCTCTCTCAGTAATCCATTCCATTCTCTATGTTCGTCCTATCTATCTCAATTCTTAATTACATTTTTCTTTCTTTCAACTAAACAAATATTTTTTTTCTTTAATAAACACACATCATCAAACCATCAAAATTAGATTTTGTCATCATCGTTTCAATTTTTGTTTTTTCCTTGTATTTTTACGCGCAAAAGTTATATCAATAGCCGTAGCCAACTAAAAAAAGAGAATAAATAGCCGCGTGCTAATATTTGTATTTGGTAGTTGAGGGAGATTTTTTCTTCCTTTTCAATTTTTCTGTAATCTAAATCTGAATTTAATTCCCTCCAAAACGTGGAAGCCATACTGGATTTTGCCATTCAGCAGCTTCCACATGGCGTGATGCCATTGCTCCACGCGTCAGTCGTTGATGGAGCCGGCGGCATCTTATCCCCTGTATCCTAGACGCAGACAATCATTACCTCCTTTCATATTTAAAAACTTTAGCCGAGGCATCTAATTCCAACTCCAGCGGTTTTTTCCACTTTCATTTGCGTCTTTCTTTCTTTCTCTGCCACCTCATCTCACCGGAAACACAACACACTCACATCCATTACTCCATCTCCCTCCTAACTAACAAACATAATAACTTCTCCAATATTCCAATAATCCTTTCCCCTTCATTTCACACTTGACATACTATTTCTTTTATTCATTTATTGTTTTTTTTTCACTTTCTAATCCCAACATAAACATAACCGTTTTTGTTTTTATCTCACGCCACGCCCTGGTTCCAGTAGTGATCGCCACACCGCGCTTAGTATGAAGCTTCACCTAATCCGCGCCACCGTCATCCGCCGCCACGTTGACCACGTTGAAGAACCGCTTTCGCCGCAGTGATGTAAATATATTCTTTCTCTTCTTCTTCATGCATCCTTTCTGCTGCGTGTCCGCCATTTCCGACCAGGCCTCGCCTGTAAAACCCTCGTTCGCGGACTTCGCCATGCCGCCTCTCCCCGCCGCCGCCGCCGCCACCACCGTGAGATCCGATTCGGCTCCGCGTCACAGCCACAAGCACAGCCACAGCCACAGCGGGAGCCAGCGGGAGCAGCCGGTGGTGGACGTGAAGATCAACGACCTCGTCGGGAACGGAATCTCCGGAATACTGTACAAGTGGGTGAATTACGGGAAAGGATGGCGACCGCGATGGTTCGTGCTCCAAGACGGCGTTCTCTCCTACTACAAGATTCACGGACCTGATAAGATCGTCGTGAATCCAGAAACCGAGAAAGGCTCCATGGTCATCGGCGAAGAATCCATGCGCAGGATCACTCGCAACCGCAATTCCTATCCCTCTCAACACATACGCAAGCCGTTTGGGGAAATCCATCTCAAGGCACGACCTAGCTCTACTCCTGGCAACTTAATTTCAATTATTAGGTATTTTCATTCGGCGTGATTTGTTTGTGCTGTTCTGTGATTGTTTAGGTTTCGACGATTCGCGAGAGCAAATCGGACGAGAAGCGGTTTTCGGTGTTCACGGGGACGAAGAGGCTCCACCTTCGGGCGGAGACGCGGGAGGATCGGGTGGCGTGGATGGAGGCGTTGCAGGCGGTGAAGGACATGTTCCCGCGGATGTCGAACAGCGAGTTGATGGCTCCGGTGGACAATGTAACTGTTTCGACGGAGAAGCTGAGAGTTCGGCTCATGGAAGAGGGAGTGAGCGAGGCGGCGATTCAGGACAGTGAGCAAATCATGAGGACTGAGTTTGCGGCGCTGCAAAGCCAGCTTGTGCTGCTTAAGCAGAAGCATTCAGCCCTCATTGACACCTTGCGTCAATTAGAGGTACGTCTACTCAAAACTCAAAACTAGAAAACTTCGTTTAAGAGCAAGTGTAATTGTAAGTTGAATCGCAATCACTTCAGAATGGGAACTATACTTACTAATATAAGATGCTTCATGGTAGTATAGTTTGGTACTATATTGTCTCCAAAATACAAATATTTAACCTGTGAAGTAGGTTATGGTTTGCTGGTAGTTTATACGAAAGTCGCTTCCTAGCTCTCTCTCTTTTTTTTTTTCTCTTTGTTCTTGTGACTTTTACCGACCTTGTCAATACCAGAATACTGGCATAAATTATAGCTTAAACTTATCACGTATCTTTCAATTGAAAGCTCCTTGAATAAATATGTAGTATGTCTCTTCTCTTGTGTTCATTTATCTTGCCAAAAGTTTTCTACCAGTGAAAAGGGGGGCAGGCAATTGACTGTTGCTAAATGCTGTTCCAAATTTTGAGTGTTCTGAACTGACTAGGTACATGTGAATAGATTAAGGTTTATATGTTGCCCTCCTTTGTGTCCTGCAAGTTGCCTTCGTGAATGAAAAAGCAGTTTCTTTAACCTTGGAAGACAATATTGTGCAGACCCGGAATGATGTTGCCTCATGGGTGAAGGAGCTGGGTAGGTTCTTCATAGGATGACTATTTTTATTAACATATTTTCGAATTAAATCTATTAAATCCTGCATTATAAGGGTTTGCGGTCATTAATTTAAATCCATTGAATTATTCAATGTTTCTTTGTCATTGTTTCCACATTGTTTAACAAAATGATTTCATTTGCTATTTTTTACATGGATAGTTTATTGTTTATTTTATTTTAATGTTGTTTTCTTTTACTTTTTTAACATATTGACCAAGGATAAATCTTTTTTATTTTCATGTGTATTAAAAAACATTTATCTATGTTATATTGTAGACAGAAAAGGTTGATCTGGAGGATACAGTAGTTGATGAGAGCCAAAGACAGTGGAATGGTGAAGAGGCTTCCTCAAGATTAGCACAAGAAAAATTTAGTGGTAAGACTTGAAACATTTCTGCATCAGCAGCAAGGATTATTTAGTTGTGTCATTGTTTTGGTGAAGCATTTTCTTGAAACTTGAATTATTTAGGTTCCACTATTTCTATCTCTGATATCCCAATTATAACCTAACAGTGCCTTTTATACATTTTATTTTGTTTTCCTGTTTTTAATTCAGAAGGAACTGCAAGTGAATCTGAAGATGACAATGAGAGAAATGATGCTGCAGAGGAAGAAACAGATGATGATGACAATGCCTTTTTTGATACTCGTGATATTCTGTCATCCAGTTCTTTTAAAAGTAATGGGTCTGATTACCGAGTATCATCCTTCTCTTCAGATGATGAAGGATTCTATGCATTTGAATCAGAGGATGACATAGATCCTTCGATTAGATATGTTGGAACCAATTACCCTCATGTTAAGCGGCGTAAGAAATTGCCAGACCCTGTAGAAAAAGAGAAAGGTGTCAGTCTTTGGTCAATGATTAAGGATAATATAGGGAAGGATCTAACAAAAGTTTGCCTTCCTGTTTATTTTAATGAGCCTCTTTCCTCCCTGCAAAAATGTTTTGAAGAAATGGAGTATTCATATCTTCTGGACCAAGCATATGAATGGGGGAAAAGGGTAAGTCTGGATTTGGCTGACAGGTCTCTATTTCTGCAATATTAAGCAAATCTGAGTGCTTAAATAGAATTGTTTCATTTGAAATAAGAAAATCTGTATCTTGACTTTGATTTTCTTGCTGTTAGCTATTTCAATGCAGTATTGGGTGCATTCTTCTCATTTTTAACTAATTGGAGATGTCATGCAGGGTAATAGCCTCATGAGGATTCTCTACGTTGCGGCTTTTGCTATATCTGGCTATGCTTCAACTGAAGGAAGAGTTTGCAAACCATTTAATCCATTACTTGGGGAAACATATGAAGCTCACTATCCCGATAAAGGCCTTCGTTTTTTCTCAGAGAAGGTATAATCTAACTTGACACAGTGAAGTGATTAAAATATTACATATTTTCAACTCTACCAAAGTATATTTTCCTTTCTGATTGCACTCCAATTTACATATTTGTGAAATGGGTCAGGCAATTGGTATCTTTAGAAAATCTACAACTGTGTGGACATTTTTTTTGGTCTTAAATCAGAGTTTTTTGAATGATTCATTTGATGGAAATTATATGTACTAACCACATTTGAATTCCTTAAAACCACTTGCTTTTGATTCAACAAAACAATTTGCAGATTTGTCTTGTATTTCCTTCCCTAGAGGTTTCTTGGGTTTTAATTGATCATTCATTCACCAGTAAAGAAACAGTTTTCCCCAATACAGAGGATCATAATTTCAGAAACTACACCATTTATTTTTGGAATAAGAGGTGTAATGTGAGTGCATTAGTTCTGGAGAAACCTATGAACACAAAACAAGACAATTTGGATTTTGGTGTGAACAAAAAGGATATGATTTGGCTTTTTTATTTTATGTCGCCTATTAGAAATTATTAATGTTTTTGCTTCCCCTCAGGTCAGTCATCACCCAATGATTGTCGCATGTCACTGTGAGGGTACAGGTTGGAAATTTTGGGGTGATAGCAACCTAAAGAGCAAATTCTGGGGGCGATCAATTCAACTGGACCCTGTTGGTACTTTGACTTTGGAATTTGATGACGGGGAGGTTTTCCAGTGGAGCAAGGTAATTATTATCTGCTTCAACTGCTACAATATCCTGCTTTGGTTCTAATTTCTAAATGGACTTGTTCTTTCAGGTTACTACATCAATATACAATCTCATATTGGGAAAGCTATATTGTGATCACTATGGTACAATGCGTATACAGGGAAACCAAGAGTACTCGTGTAAACTGAAATTCAAGGAACAATCTATAATTGATAGAAATCCTCACCAGGTGCTTTATATCTGTTGCATGGATTCTATTTTTTCACATTTAATATATTGTTATTTCCTTTAGCTCTGGTATTAAATTGTCCTTCTTCTTTGGTTTGTATAAGACTTAATTGTCTTACTGTATAGACTCAATATGCATACTTTTGCACTCAATAGTGCCACCTTTGCTAGTAAATGGTCTTTTAATTTACCATCTTACTATATTATGATATATGAACTTTTGTTGCAGACGTTTGTCTCTTAATGTTGTTTGCCTGCATTTCTAGGTTCATGGTATCATTCAAGATAGTAATGGAAAAACTGTATCAACTTTGTTTGGAAAATGGGATGAAAGCATGCATTATGTTAATGGAGACTACACTGGGAAAGGGAAAGGTCATGAATCTTTGTCAGATGCCCGTTTGCTCTGGAAGCGAAGCAGGGCTCCCAAGTTTCCCACTAGATATAACTTCACCCGCTTTGCCATCACATTAAATGAACTTACCCCTGGATTGAAGGTGTGTTTTGTTAACCAACACTCTCTTTTGTTGATTGTAATATTCACTGCATGCTTCTTGTGCTTGATTGTTAACCAATATTCACTGCATGCAATTTGTGCTTGATTGTGCATGCTTTAACTGGAGTTCACTTGCAATAACAAGGGGACACTAATTTTTTCTCGACAAAGATGAAATATATCCAAAAGAAGGAACAAAATAGTCCTATCATCTTACTGTGCACATTGGGGTGTGTGTTTGCTGTGTTTCTGCCATTTTGTTAGACATTGATTGTTGATTTAATTTGTGATTTTAAATAGGAGAAGTTGCCACCTACAGATTCGAGGTTAAGACCCGACCAAAGGTATTTGGAAAATGGAGAGTATGACATGGCCAATGCAGAAAAGTTACGGTTAGAGCAGCGGCAGCGCCAGGTGCCTGTTACATTTTATGTTCTGTAATTTTTGGTTTTATGGTTTCACTTGGCGCTTGGCACTTAAAAGTTTTTTGGTGCTTCGAAACACCTTTTATCTATGAAAGGGTTAAGAGTAGATTGTGTTCAGCTGAGTAGGCTCTATTTTCGAATTCTCTTGATTGATTAGTTATACCGTCGAGCAAATATTAAATTAGTTAAGTAAAATGTTCATAAGGTGCCTTTGTGGATAGGAAATTGGAGTAACCGATATGTTACAGGATTTTATGTCATATATACTCATCCTTATTTTAGTAGTTTCCGATTGTGATGATTGATCTAACATTTGTTTGAATGTGGTTCAGGCTCGGAAGATGCAGGAGAGTGGTTGGAAACCACGGTGGTTTGCAAAGGATAAAGCTAGCGGGTCATACCGCTATCTAGGAGGGTATTGGGAGGCCAGACAGCGAGGAAACTGGGACTCCTGCCCTGACATCTTTGGCCAAATTCCTTCGGTTCACATTTCTGACGAAGGTCAAATTACATTTTAGTTCTTCTAAAATTTTTTCCTCCCAATTTTTTTTACTGATGGGTGTTTCTAATGACTGCGATCTCGCTGTTATGATACACCCATGAAATTCATGTACCCAATCAGATGAAAATATGAGCGAGTAATAATGTAATTCTTTTTCTTTTCATTGCAAGTCTATTTATAGAATCCTTATTACTTGCGAGACACGTAATCTTTACTGTTGTTATCATATTATCATAGAGGCAGGAATGCACTAAGTAATCAATATTTTGACAGCACGTACGAAGCAAAAGCAAGTTCCCCGAGTCCCTATTGCACACCACAAATGACCTAAGCATTACATGGATCTATCTTTTTCGACAAGCATTTAATAATGACTTAATGCTTGGCATAATCGCGTAAGCAGGTGTCTGAGGAACCGAAAATATGATTTTTCTTATGTGGCCTATCTCCATTCCTGGCTTCCATCCTTGATGTGCCAAAGCAACCATAACTCCATTTTCAAATCCCACATTTTTGTCATTCATCCGAATTCCTATAAACTTTTTGAACTCTTTGGGCGTCTGATTCATCTTCAGAAGTTGTATGATGTTTTATCCTAAAAACATATGTACGACGCTTAAGCCATCACCTCGGTTCCTGCCTAATGTTTCTCAATGAATAGATACGGTGAGATGATACACCTGGGAAATAATAAAAATAATTAATGTTGCTCCATAGACCATGGAACACAAATTTTAGAAACACATTAATAATGTTTAACGATTTAAAATTAATTTTATCAGAATGAATACTATCAAATTTTAAAATGAAAATGATCCCTGAAATTCTTAAATTGTGAGCAAAACTCCTCTTTTCTTTTGTTTTTGATAGAAGTGAGTAACTGCATTTAAAGAACAAGCAATAATGCACGATACCTAATTTTTTGAAAGGATATGAAGATGAATGGAAACAGTGCCACACTTTACAGATGGGACCTGTTGTCCGGTGACACCATCAACTTAGACAAATTTTATGGACAGCTTTTATTGGACAGTTTTTAATCTGATAAGTTAGATTGCGACCTGTGCTGAAATTGTTCATTACAAATTTATAATGCTGATGGTCTATGTAGTTGTCAGAGTTTATGTCCCAGTCAATTTAGAATTTACACTGACAAGACTAAATCCCACTGCTTACAAAATCGTATATCATTCAAACTAAAAAAAGAGGACTTCAAAAAAGTTCATAAGATAAAATCATCAAATAAAAATTATTTACTTTAATCAATATTTTCCTTAGATTTCTTTTCAGTGAATCCCTATTTTAATCTTCCAAGGATATAAATTTTATTATATTTTTTTTCTAGACCACATGTATTTTTCATTGGAAGTAAATATGTTCGAGTGAAATAGAACCATTAGGAGTGACAATATTTAATCTAAATATTTAATGTAATTATACTTAAAACTTGAACTTAAAACCTCTTAATTAAGCTGAAACAACCCACTTCAGGAGATTGGTAGTCTCTCCAAAGTATTTAATGTTGATTTAGTTCTTAAATTGAAAAAAATGGCATTAATTTATTTTTTAAAACTATTAATTAATTCAGCTCCTCAATAATTAAAAGAACATTAGTTTAGTCTTTCAATAATGTGAAATTAATCTCACTTCAATCTCTCAAGTATAAATGTTTGTATTAATTTAATCTTCCAGAAGAATTAGCAACTATTCTTTCATAACTACATTATAAATGACTTAAAGTTTGGTTTCCTGTTTCCTTTTCAGATGGATTTTGCCGGATTTAAATACGCGAGTACGATTGGGCTCGAAGACAATGTCGGTAAAAAGTTCAGCATGGAGACGTACCAATTTACGCCTTTCTGTCTTCCTATTATGACGTATTACCTTACTTTGGTTTTTATTCCAAGTTCATATGAAATGTTGATTATTGGTTATAATGTATAAATATGAATGGTACAGAGGATAAGATATTATTTTCCTTTGAAGGTGAACTTGTTCCTCAGATCAACATCAATATTCTAAACAAGAATTACTATCACACTACTGTAAAGTAAATAAATAGTGACATAAAAGATATAAAGAGAGACAAACATAATTGATTAATATCAGAGATGTTTATTACATAAGTTAGCAAAAAGGTGTTTATACTTCAAGAGTTATGACTTATGTGACCAAAAGTCCAAAACTAAATATAATCCTAATAAGAAAAAACTTTCCTGATAGTTAAATCCAATTAAATCATAATAAAGTAATATGTCACATATATTCACCTTTGAATAGATTCACATGTACGCTTATTTTTAAGGTTGTAATACAAATGGTACGATTGAGAAGTTCAAATTTAATACAGTTAATTAGTCCTGGAAGCCTTACTGATATTATCATATTACCGGTCTCTAAGACAAGGGCCTTGTACTGATATATTTCGGGTGCATGGATGAGTGGGTGTGAGGCTGGTCCCAAATCATATATCATCCCAGAAATTGTAGGAAATCAATTCTCAATATATAAAATGTAATTATATAACACTAGTTTTCTTTATTTATTTTTTCCTTCAGATCAACAGCCATCTTATTTCACACTTCTCGCTTTTCATAATATCTCTTTGTTATGTAAAGACATTGTGCAAGTATAATTTCTCATAATAATTTGATATACCTAAATTTTGGTACAATGCGGTAGTACAATATCTTATGAACTCACATTGATGTTATTTTTTCGTTTGTGACATAAGTATAACAGCAATAAATTGGGTTTATAATTACGTACGAAGCACGAGTATAACAATGGGGGCATGAATATATATGTGCATGTAGGCCCAATTACAGGACCATATGTGTACTGGTTAATGAGAATACGGCACCCCAAATTCCTTCCCGACGAAAGAAAATGGACAAAAATTTAATATTTTCCATCTACATTCCTATTTATATTTTACTATTAATTTTTTTGCGGGTGGTTTGATTCTTAGCATTTGATTGGTACAGATTACTCCATAATATTTTAACATACAGATTTTCTTAACATCTGCTTTTTATTTTATTTTCCCAATTAAGATAAATGTTGATTATATAAATGGAACAGAGGATAAAATAAGATATTCTTTTGCAAGAAGTTGAATATGTTCCTCTGAGATCGATATTAACATTAACTTAAAGTTTAACCACAAATTTTGACTGCTAGTCTTAGTAATGAAGTTGCATTAAATATTTAGAGAAGGGTTTTTATTATTCATGACAATTTAATTTATACTTGAACCAGATTAGTCATATGTTAATGTTTCATATAGTTGCTAGAATCTTAAACAAAACAAAAAAACCATAAACACTAAATAAATACTAATTGATAAGATGGAAAATTTCCTATAAATATCAATAAGACTCCCATTAAATTAAAGTCAACTAATATCCTATAAACATTAAATATATGTGTGTGAGGATGGTTCTGGTGGCCGGTGGGAACTAAAATTTAAACAATGCAGTAAGTCCTAGGAACCTTTACTGATAGCATCAGAATGCTGATCGTTAAGACATGGGCCCTTTGTTGATCTATTTCGCGTGCATGGGTGAATGGGTCTCAACTTGGCCCCAAATCATAAATGCTCCAAGCAATTATAATAATTTTGATGTACCTAAATTTTGGCAGAATGTGGTAAGCATAACACTTCATGGGCTCACATTATCGATGTTATTTTTGGGAAATGTTATGAGAATAACAGGTACAACTTTTTTTTGTCCAAAGTTGGAGCTTGATTTTTTTTTCAGTCATTAACTTGCGTTTTCGGCCATAAGTCCTTAAATTGAACTTGTAATTACGTACAAAACACGAGTGTAACAACGGGGCCATGAATATGTGCAAGTAGGCCCAATTACACGACCATATTTATATATTGGTTACTGGTTTGATGAGTCTTCGCCACCCGAAGCTTGTGCTTTTTATTCTTAACATTTGATTAGGACAATGTACTCCAAAATGTATTTTAACATCCAATTTTTCTTTTGGGTTCTCTAAAATTGGGAAGATGTTGTTGACTTGTTGGGTAAAGAAGGTTTGGTCCCTGCATGTTATTTTTTTTCGGTTCCTTCTTTGACATGATTATTGAAATCCATCAAATTACCCGAAAAAAATTGGTATTATTTTAGTTGCCCGATTCATTCACAATATTGCAAGGATACATTGCTTCAATAATTGAACCTTTGAGGAATAAATCACACATAAACTAGAATGTCTTATTTTCTTTGTTACTTAAACAACAAAACTTACGAAAGGAGTGAAAAAAATAGTAAAAGAAGAACACTGTAACGAAACGAACAGTATGTGAATTTAATTGTACTAGTCTACGGTCAACACACACACAATAAATGTTTCTTCACACAGAACACGATGTTGAATGTGGAGCAATTTCTCCAAGTTTACGCGTCAGACAAGGAACTGTAGGAAGCTGGTGAATTTTGTTGCGCTAGCGTTTGTCCTGTGTTTCTTCTTGTTTTTGAGTTGACACCCTTTTTGGTAGGGAACACGGGTCTTGTCCGTTTGTGAGAAAAGCTCTATGATAGGTGCTGTTGTTTTCAGTTCAGCCTCTTTAATAAGATTGAGATTGAGATTTTGACTTGTGCACCAATGCATGGAACGAACTTCACCTGTGAATATGAAAATTCAAAGCCTCCTTCACACATATCCCCTCCACCATTCGCGGAGTTCACGCCTTGAAATAACACGTCGGTGTTTCTACAAAGCAAGGCATTAGACACCACCAGCGTGAATCAATTTCTCTAATTTGTTACAACTTAATTAGTGATTTCAAAGTTAAATCTTGTAAAGTAGTGAATCCTCCCACCGATTCAGGGACAACTCACATATTGGTTTAAGCATTTACGTTACATATTTGATGTTTGGTATGTTGCTGGCCATTTAATTGACTCACATATCCACTTAAACATATAGGCCCCCTTAAGACCATCCGATCCAGAATAAGAAATCAACCATAATAAAATAGTTTAACTTCTAATATGTATTAGGTCTTAGACCTTTATTTCAGTGACATTCTATAAATGAAAATAATTCTCTTTTTTCCACCTAGATTCACACATATTTTAAGACCTAAACATGTAGTTATATTAAATATTGGGAGAGAATTTCATAACTTATAATAATTTTAATTACTTGCAGCGCATGAAAGATAGATATAGTTTTAAACCAAAAATAAGACCCAAAAACAGTTAAATGCTACAAATGCAGCCTTTTAGGCGTAGCTGTATTTCTATAAATAGGAATACTGTTAAACTATACGCAAGCAAATATAGACCACGGGGGATATTATTATTCATGCATGTGCGACGTTCTTCTAGTCCACACAAAACCTCCTATGACCAATGAGTCATGACCAAGTATCAAAAGATTCAAAACTATGGAGTAAATTTACGAAACACTTGAGGTAGATAATTAAATTTAATTAATTAATTAAAAGACAGCTGCAATTCATAAAGTTAACAAAAATTAACTAACCTAATTAACTTTTTGCGTCTGACTTGAGTTTGAATGTATACATATCGTCCATTCAGAAGACAAGTTGACAAAAACAAATGTTAAATTCTACATCTAAAATTTCAAGTGTGAAGTGTCTGTCAACCACATTACTTACCTCAAAAGGTTCAACTAATTATTAATTGTTTTTGAAATTAATTAACCCACGAAAATTCAAAGAAGCGGCGAGTAAGATGTGACATATTACTTTAGAATCTACACTTGACTGACTTGAGTCAGGCTTTTTAATGTTCATTTTCAGATACGCCACCATATACAAATCCTAATCGATTTTTTAATTAATATTAAAGAATTAATTTTGTTGTCTTAACTTTGAATATCAGGAAACTCACAAGTTCAGTCAAAGAAAAGAAAACTCATAATTTATTAGGAGTTTTCTTTTTGTTTACATATCTTCAGTCCCAGTATAAAGGATTCTTTAGATATATAAATCACAGTAATTTCAATTAAAATTCTAAATATAAGCTTCCGTGAAAGGTAAAACAAATTAATAGAAACCCAAATGCTATTACTAATATATATCAACAATTTCGTGCAGCTATGTTTTTTTTATAAGAGATTGTTGATGTCCTTTAACCCACTAAATTAAAGATTAATCTTAATTATAATGTGTAATTATTATTGATCTAAAATAATTTTATACACAATAAAAAATAAATATAAATTCTCTTATTAAATGGATTATTTTCATTTATGTGAAGGTAATAAAATTTTAAATCACTACAACAATCCTTTAGGTTATATACTTAGTTTGAATTACTATCATATCATATTCAGAATTGTTTCTCAAGACGATTAAAAACATTTTTACTGGAAATTATATATTATAAAACAAGGTAAACAATTGACTCAAAGTCTTAAACAATGATGTTAAAGAATTCATTAGTGAATTAATGGAAAAGTTATCTAACGATATTTTATCTTCAAAATTTCGAAGCAACTATGTTTTCAGTAAAACGAATTTGAAACTTTTTGTTAAATTAGAATAATCATCGGCCAACCAATAATGATTTTTTTTAAATTTTAAAAATAAAATCGATAATATCATTCGAGGGGTGTAAGCTCAATGATAACGAAAGAATTATTATCAAATGTTTTTTCTTTTACTGAATAACCAGATGTTTATGAGCGTAAAAGATTGTATTTTACATGATTGAGTATACAGAACACGTGCATTGAAGCTTAGGCGTATCCGAGTGTAAACGCACTGTGACATAGGATTAACTGAACATGGATTTACATCAAATTGCCATCATTGTTTTTACTTTTTATACATATCATTATTTACTTTCTGTGTTTCGTTAAAATCAAATTGATTGACATGTGAAGGTGATGGGGCTAAAAGTGAAGTGAAGTGCGGTGATGGACAGGTGATTAAACTTGTTCATCAGAAGCAGAACTATTTTGCAGCCTAATTTCTCTTGAGTTTTGAACTTCACTGATCTCTTCAGAGTTCATAGTTAGAAGCATGCGCCAGCATGTTGTGCTGTGATTGCTTTTTTGACCATATAGATCATGCCATGTCTTTACGGCATCAGGGAGGATCCAATCCCAAATGTCTTTTGCATCAGCGTCTTTTCATATTAATTATTTTTATGACAAGATTTTAGAAGGAAAACTGAAAAAGGCACAGCATAATAAATGTAAGGTAAAATTATAAATTTAATTTCTTATTTGTATTAAAATTATAAATTTGGTGTTGGTAATTTAATTTATCAATTTAATTTTTCAGTTTTTTTAATTTTATTATTTAAGTTTTCAACTTCAAAATTAGACGTTGACGGCCGTCGTATGTCACATTATTATTGAATATTGATCATCACATATTCTATTGAAGATTGACATTAATTACGTGTACGAAATTAACGTTTAATAAAAATATGACATGTGACCGTCAAGGTAAATAATTAATTGTTAACGTTTAATTTTAAAATTGAGGACTAAAATAATATAATTATAAAAAATTAAAAGATTAAATTTATGAATTAAATTATAGAAGAACTAAAATCAAATTCTAAAAAGAGACCAAATTTATAATTTTAGCTAAATGTAAGATAAATATATTATTAAAGTTTCGTTAATTTTACTTAGTAATAGTATATATCATGTAATCATCTATACTAGTAGTTGAATTGCGTCTAGCAGTATTATTTCCTACTATTTAGTTATTACGTCAAGCAGTAATGGTATAAATTTTTACACAAACATACAACAAAAAAATTAATATATAAATATACATACTCCTCTATTATTCATACAAATGTACATTTTTATTATTTATAGTATAAATTCGGACTAAAAAAACCTGAATTTATATTATAATTTTAAAAAATTTTGCAAAATCAAGTTGAAGATTCAGGTTCTATTTTTTAAAAAAATTATTTTTTAAAAGATAATAAAATAAATTAATTCAAAATAATAAAATTAGAACATATAAATAAAAAAAATTATTTTTATGTAGTATTTTAACATCTGTATTTGTGCATAATAATAATAAAAAAATGTTTTCTTTTTCTTTTATGCCTTTTTATTAAAATGTATAATATAAAAAATTATAATTTAATATAAATTAATATTTATATTTGTTTAAGATATCACACAATTTTTGGATTGTCATAATGATACTTAAATAACTTGTAAAATTAATGCAATTGAACTTTTATTTAAGTAGTTAAAATCAAATTTTTGTTATCCTACTATTATAAAGATGTTTTGGATTTTCTTATGCTTCAATTTTTTGTTTCATGAAATTCTTTGATATGAAAATAATTCGATTAAATTATGATATAATTTTTTAATAAAGGTAATTAAATAAATTTTAAACTTAAGACAATTGAATATATTATGAATACTACTTAGAATTAATTTCTTTATTTATATTCTCTAATTTTATTATTTTAATCTTTTTTATATTATTTTATCGTCTTTTAAAACAGTCTAAATTTAGATCTCTCAATCTAAATATATATTATGAATAATAAAAATATATGTGTGCGTAAATAATAGAAAAATGTGTATGTTTATATATATATATATATATATATATATATATATATATATATATATATATATATATATATTATTTTTTTATGTTTGCCTGAAAATTTCGTAATCAGTATGCTCTATGCGCCGTCTCCCTGCTAGGATCGGTCTATAGAGGCAAGTAGGCGCAGTTTTTTACTGCATAATTCCTGAATCTTTATGCTACCTTGTATAAGTAGAGAAAATATGTCACTTTCACGTAAGCAATTTGAGTGCATCATGAATCAATCTGAATCAATGTTTTGTATTGTTGCAAAGATGTATGTTTTTTTAATAATTATTATGTATTATTAAGAGTAGATTTATTTTAAAATATATTATAAAATATATCCTAAGGTCAGTGTTATATTTTTTAATTACGTGATTTAACTGTACATAACCCTGAAGACCAAAAAAACTTAAGAGATTAATTTGACACACTAGTAAAATTAAACTTTTATATTATAAAAAGCTTACACATTATTGTAAATATAATTTTAAAGATAATTATTATAAAATTCAATAATTTTATCCAATATGACAAATGAGAAATTATTATTGGATGGGCATGAATTCTTTAAATACTGTCAATATATTTTGATTAAATTCTTAAGACTAATGTTTGAAAAGATTTTGGCACCCCCAAAAACGTGGTGGACGTTTCAAGCAACAGAGATGACTCTAACAAGCAAAATCTGCGAGCACCTGACATTACCACTAAGCTAATCTTTGATAGAGGGAGAAGAAATAGAGGGAGAGAAAATAGGTAATTGAGAAAAAAGAAAATAAAATAAAATAGAGGTTGTTTGATTGATGAGAAATAAGACAAAATAGAGAAACAATATTTAAAATAGAATTATTTGAAAAGTAAAAATAAATAAATAAAAAATGACATGTTATTTTTTCTCAACCAATAAAAGGCCAAAAAATATTCTTTTACGGTTTATTTTCGCTTGCTTCTTCTATGAGTGAGGAAAGATTTTTGTGTGGGTCTTGCATGATTTTTAAAATTTTCTACAACATTTCATGCGCACCAAACCAATGATGAGTGCGGAAGTTCGTACACTTCTTCTCCTATCTCTTCATTTCTTCTATATATCTTTGCTTCCAAAGAGAGGCTAAGTGTAAGAGCCTAAGAGGTGATAAAGACTTAGATGTGTATATGAAGGCATGATATTTTTTTTTAATTTAATTAAAGAAAAATAAAAAAAATTCTCCTTCTTCTTACTTTCCTTCTTCCCATCCATTAGAAGCTAAAGATGCATGGTTTCATATCTATAAAATCTTGTAACCGTACGTTGGGATTGGAATCGCCAAGCTTTAGCAGTGACAGAGAATATTCACCTCGCTTCCCTCTTGCTGCAACACTTATCAACGCAAGTTAATATATTAATTGTATTAAACTTCACAGTTTCATTTCATGTATATAAATAAACTCGTGAGAGTGACTTTCCAGAGAGTTCTGAGTTGTCAAACCAGATATGGTCCTGCTTATTATTTGTTACGGAGGGATATAATAATATTGGCTGTCATGCATACATGCACAGGGATTATCAATATTGAAACTTGAAGCCAATCTTAATAATTTGTTATTCCCCCCTTGGTTCAAACATCAAATTGCATGTGTATATAGGTAAGAGAAACCAAACTAGTTTGAAATGCAAACAAACAAAATTTAATTAACAATATTCACTCTACTATCAAAATAATTTCAGAATCTAAGGTACAGTTCTACGACAAGATATAACTTATAAATA
The DNA here is from genome assembly GCF_000004515.6 of Glycine max. Lineage (NCBI taxonomy): Eukaryota > Viridiplantae > Streptophyta > Magnoliopsida > Fabales > Fabaceae > Glycine > Glycine max. Next base: position 8,807,553 of record NC_038242.2, on the reverse strand, counting down.
CACATGACTCGCAAGTACCAAGTACAAACTATTGGAATCTCTGAAGAGTCGGTAATGTATATTAACCTGATAACCTCAGGCTCAAACAGATTTTGAAAATACAAATTAGAACTTTATTCTCTATGAAACGAAATTTTGTGTTCTACGTTAGATTATATATGGTCAGTATCAAATACAAATTCCAGAATTTTTATGTTATCTTGTATATAGTTAACACTTAACAGTATTAGATAATGGTTGATCCTTGTGTTCTACATTAGAACTTTGATCTCTATGAAACCAAACTTCATGGCTTTGATTTTGACCAAAACTAGACTAATTAGTTCAGGATTTTCTTTTATCATAGATTGTCATTGACCATTTGCAGTGAATTGAACTAGTATAATCTCATGAGATCTGTTCGAAAATTGGTTTGAACTTAAATATGAAACCATCAACTTTGTGTCATTGTTTTCAATTTCTTCCATCTGTTATCAATCATTTTCAAACATTTCCTTGGGAATTTTGTTCTTCAACATTCCTGTTACAACAAACTCAAAAATCAAACTAACTAAAAGCATCAGAAAGTCACGTTTGGAACATTGTTCTTCCACTTTCTCCCTGAAAGTTCTGAATTTGATTTCTCTATTTTGATTCAATACTTAACAAATGGAAGTAGGAACTTTAAGCATTTTTGGAAGAAGGCATACTCATATTTTACATGTTTTCGTTTAGTAGATTATGACTTTATGAGAATCAATTGAGTTGTTCTAGAACCCGCTGTTAGTGAGCATCTTTGATCTTTGAATGATTTTCTTTAAAGTTTTTGTATTTATTATGAAACCAATTAGTCAAGGCTTTTGTTTCTGAATAGATTTCATCAGACATACAAAAAAACCATGTAATTTCATTAAGTGTTTTGAGAGATCAAATTGTCAACATTTTAACTACATAGTTAGTGTGTTTGATGTTCTTCTCTAGTTTTATGTGTTGCAACTGTTTTCTGTATATAAACCAGTTTTCTTTTCAATGAGAATCAGTGAGTTCATTTTCCAGTCTTTCTTGTAATAGTTACTCAGCAAATAGATAGATCGAATTAAGCTTCATAAGTCCTATTTTTAATTAAATCTAAGGTCTGAATTTCATCTATCTTGGTATAATTTTTTTAAGACGATTTCACTTGACTCACATAAAAGTTTAGCTACATTTGGAAGCATTTTTTTTAAAGAAATAAAGGGATACACTTTAACCTGTAAACAGTGCTGTCTGATTAAAAATCAGCCATATAAAAGCTTAAGATATAATAAAATTAAACACGTTATTGTTGTTATTTATTTTTATTATTATTTACTCTAATAACCTAGCCTTTTAGACCTAAATGACATTTTTTTTTATCAATTCAGAACCTAAGTTTTAACTAAATAATAAACTCTTGATTAATTTGACATTTACTACAAGAAGTGAATATACAGATTTACTTAATTACTTAGTTAAAATCTTTTTCACTTGATAAGTGCGCATTATTTTTTTTATCAGCAAAAACTGCATGTGCATTATATATTCAACAAATGAACAGCTATTTGCCATCCAACTGACCAACTTAAGTAATTGCAATATATAATATCAATTATAAATATTTATAATATTCTCTTCATGGAACATTAAATATATTGATGCGTAATTGTATCTGAAATTAAAGGGAGAAATGGTGGTTTTAAATTGTAATTTGGAATTCACCAAATTAATTGGACATTATACATTAATTTTAAAGACCAATTATTTATATGTTTTAAAAAATAAAATTATTATTTTAACACATTGTAAATTAGCCATTAATCAACCACTACTTTTAAAATTAAAAATCTTACATATTCTAATAAAAACCTCTAGGTATCCAACGTTATGAGTTTTAAGAGTTAACCATCTAAACATACTCAACAGTGAATACTACAAGTGCGGAACGCACTTATGCATGCAGACGATCAAAACTTAAATCTAAGTGGATATGTACGTTATTATTTAATAAGAATCTCTTAAGTTTGAATGCCATAATAGAACCCACGAAGTTGTTATCCCGAAGACCACTTCATTATTGATAGAAACATAGTTTTTATTTTAGAAGAAAAGTATATAAAATTTAAGTCAGAACACTTGGCTATTCCAGTATAGATTGGAGGATTAGGTCGCATAATGATGAGCATAAGAGAGATAGATATATATTATATAGAATATCAATGTGATTGTGTGTCACGAAATAAATAATATACCGTTTATTTTTGGGGCATAAGACTAAAATATATTGCTATGACCAATGAATGAAACAAGAAAGAAGAAACTAGCAAAGAAGCAAAAGAAGAATTAAAGTTGATTATTTAAGGAAGCCGTTATGATTAGGTAACTAAGAAACAAAAGAATAGCAATGAGGGAAGAGGAGGGACACGTGGGAAGAGGACGATGATGTATGTCCCCCGAATCGACGGGGAAAAGAGGTTGCAGTTTGAAGCATTGCACGTCTGCGTGTCTGTGTTGGAAAGCGACGGTAACACAAAAAAAAATTAAGAAGAAGGAGAAGAAAGAGAACCGACAATGACGTTAATGTCCGCTAAGACAACTAAAATGCCAGGTTCAGTGGGTCCTTCATGCGTACTACTACTATCCCTTGCCGTTTGGTCCAAAACCCTTCACTCACCTTCTGTTTTTGGAATTCAATAATAATAATAATTCAGTTAAATGTCAAACAAACACAAAATAATTGCTCTTACAAAGACTTTGGATTAATTGGAGGTAGAATAAGTATAATTAATCAACATTTCTTTCTTTTTTTTTGTTACAATCAATAATTCTTATGAAGTTGCTGCTTGAAATACTCATTCTAAAAAAACAATTGAGTGTACGCGCACGCTAGCAAATTTAACAAGGATTTACACATATTTGTTCATTCTTTTAGAAACGGTGCTTTAGTAAGTTATTCCTTGAATTAATATATTTTAAAATAATTATAATTATAATTTGTCAACGATATTCTTTCTATAAAAAATAGTACGATTGTGCCGGAAAATCTCTATTTATACATATGATAGTAAATCAAATGAGAATACTTCTGAATTATTGTAAAAAAATGAGAAGTATAACTATAAATCATTAGATTACAATTGAATGGTCAATATATTAAAAAAATGAGCATCACTTTTTTAAATAGTTATGTAACCACTAATTATTAACAAAAAAATTTAAATATATTTTTAGTGTCTCAAATTTTGGATAAGTTTATTTTTGGTCTCCTAAATTTAAAATTAATATTTTTTTATAATTTTTAAAAAAACTTATTTTAGTTACTATGTCCTAAAAAGTGATAACGATTTTGCCTATGTGACTAACAAATTACAAATCATTTATATGATAACCTACTTTAATTTCACATTTTTATCATCAAACATACCACATGTTTGTTTTCCTTTAAAGTATTTATTTTGACCGTGTTTAGACATTGGACATTTAGATACAGTGACTAAAATATATTTTTTTCTTTCAAATTATAGGAATTAAAAAAGATAAAATTTAAATTTAAAAGAAAAAAAAACTTATCCCAAATTTCATGAACTAAAAAAATATTGAAGTTTAATATCATTTATTAATCTTAACCATTCATTTGTATGACATAGATTTATAGTTATGTAATATTATAATCAATAATATTTGTTAAGATTTTTTAGAAGGTGTGCTATACATTAAATTAAATTTATTTACTAAAGTATCGAATACTTTTATAATTTTATAAAAAAAAATATAAATTTGATCTACTTAATAAAAAATTTTAATTTTATTATTAAGTTAATAAAATTCAATATTTAAAAAGAGTCATTAAAAAAGAATAACTTTTCTAGAATTTACTGTTGAAATAATTTAATCTCAAGTGCATAAAGATATATAAACACACCAAGATCAAGCATTTTAAGTAGAACACATATTTATATTAACCAAAAAATTCATTTCACATCTTTAATGTATCTTTTTACAAAAGCTTTGCTAGCTTAGCCACAATTAAAGCTCAATATAAAAGATTAGTTAGGTGGTCAATAAAGTCATGGAAGACAATTAACGGTGTACGCCACTATCATCTCATTCTCATGTGAGTAACATGCACCTATCAGACGATCTCTGTAAAATGAGTTATAACAATGATCAGTTTTGCACTTGATGCAGACGTTAAGTGAGGAAATCATCTTCTGTTACTATATTATGTATTGTACACATATATATAGGTATGTGCTTTGAGGATAAGTGAGGATAAATATGTAAGAATCAAAGATAAATATAAAAAGATTTATAATGATTTATACATTTATTCATAAGATATAAAATTAATTTAATAATTCAAGAAAAAGGAAATTGAAGAAATTGTGGATTCAAATCCATACACTAATAATATTAATAATTAACATTTTACCCATAAAAAAATTATCTTCAATCAATTGAATTAAAACTATTTCGTGAACACTCTCATGAGATCAAGCAATTATCATCCTCTTATATTTATTACTATAACGAAAACGGAAATTTTCTAGCTCGCTCTTTCCGTGGCCTCTCTCAGAAAGAAAAAAAAAGGGGGGGAATTGTACATTACATTTAAAAATTCACAGTCACAGTTGCTAGTCAATTTGTTCCGCAATTGGTTAATTGGTTGTAAGATTAGTGAATAGTATTTTCAAAGATTGCTTTATATTTTTGGAAATTGATTAATTGATCAAACACCAATAACATTCACAAATTTTAATGTCAATTGACTAATTTAAAAAATATTAATTAATTTTCGTTAACATTGATTAATCTCACAACTAATTGACGAATCGCAAAACAAACTAACTAATCATTGAGAATTATTAGATACAATGTATGATTGTGATTTGACAAAAAAAATATCCATTTAACATATATGATTTTTTAAAGATATATACTCTCTTTTAATATAGGACCTGATCAATAAGTATTTGTTTTGGGTACATATTGCATGTAGTAATTATAGAATACTTAATACCAAAGAAAAAATAACAAGTATTAAATGAAAAAAAAATAAAAATAAAAATTATTTCTATGTTTCATAATTTTACTTGTTATTTTTATTCTTTTAACATTTTTAATCGGAACAAGAATTTTATCAAGAGAATGCAAGAGGAATTCCAACCTTTAACATTATTATAATACATAATATACTAACACTTCATGTATTATAATGGGTTAATACGCCGTTAATAATTAAAAGAAAAATTTCCCTAATTTGAAAATAACCAAGATCAAGACAAAACCTTAATGAATTCTGTTACCCTAAGTAATTATATTCAGCTGCTATGTGATCTTGAAGTAATTTCCTATTTTTTGGGGATATTTATTGTAAAAAATATTCTAACATGTGTTCCATAATTGTAATTACCACAAGTGCTCGCATTTAACACGTACGTGCTCATCATAATTATCGTAAATTCACTTGAGTAATTTTTCTCTCTTTTAATTCCTTGCACTTGATAAGCCAAATGTAATTTACGAAGTTTGTCCCTTTCCATTCAACGACTAGACAATTTTAATATCGAAAAAAAAACGACTAGACAATTTTCAGACACATTATTTCTAAATGTTAATTGTTAATCACCTTAAAATAAGTGCATGTCATATGATTTGATAAGATTTATCGACTATTTTCTTAGTTAATCGATCCAACTAATATGTAATGATGAATCTTTAATCAGAATTAGTTTTAAATCTTATCAATACGTACACTCAACACACATCAATGATTGGAAAGATTATAACTCAGTGATTATATATCACAATTCACATGATCAAGCTCACTCAACAATATATATATATATATATATATACTTTGACAGCCGATATGTATACATATGTTAAACAATAACAAAATTTAGAAATGCCTCATATCAAGGAAGTGTCGCGACTCGCGTCCTAGTTATGGATCCATAAGGTGAAGTAGGTTTCTATTTATAGAAAAGTTCTCAGAGAATTAACATGGGTTGATTCTAACTCACTATAGTTAAAATTAATTAACTTTGGTAACCTAAGCTAATGTGGCAAACCCCTAGCCACAATTTCATAAGGTTTTGGATACTTCACTAGATTCATCATGATTTTTAATGCTTGGATTTTACTATGGTTAAATTTTAGATAAAATCAAGTTACTTTATTTAATTGATTTCCTCTTCCACTAGGTTTTATTTAATTTTATCTTATATTTTTGTCCCTTCATAATTACCATGCTTTAAATACTTACAACTTGTTAAAAGTAAATCTTACTTTGAGCGCGAGATGGAGTAAGGAGAACTATTACTTCAAGCTTTTGCTTTGTATATAGTAAAATTATTCTTGGTAGTTTTTTTCTCAAAATCATTAAATGCCTTTGATGACTAGGGTCTAGGAGTCCAAATTGGAATTGGTTTCTTCTCCAGATTATCGCGATTCAGTTGAAAATAAAACAAAATATTGTTCAATTTGATTAAGTGATTTAAGTTATAGAACCCTAGCTTCAAGTGACTTAGACTTGGGTTTTAATTAAAATTAATATTAACCGATTTAGATTAACTAAGTTTAAGTAGCTTAGATTTTATTAGCTAGTGAAGCTAGAATTTTATTTAGCCCATTTCTTTCACAAAATTCATATTGATCATTTTCCTAAGTCTATTTGTAATTATCAAAATTGGGCCAAGGTTCTTCTAACAATTTTATAAATTATTGGAAAAGGCTAACGGACAATTATTTATATTCTAAGAATGACTAGATTGTAATATAAAACAAATATAATTTTTTCCTTTCTAAAAATAAAATATATATTTGTCATGTGAAATTTGCGATGTTACATTTCTCCTGTCCTAATAAAAGTTTGGACCTGGAAATTTGCTTATTTCTCTTAAACAAACCACTTTGTCCTCTAATTCTCAAATAACGTACACCCTTTGCTATTCTCATCCAGATATTATCGGGATTCTAATGAGATTTTTTTTTCGCACTTCATAAAAATGAATATATATATTTATTTCCTCTGTTTTTATTTTTAAATTAAACAAGGAAGAGAAAGTTTTTTTATTGCTATCTTTCTTTCCTTTTATTTTCTTTCATACCAAATAACTAAAAAAACATCTCATTTATCCCTTTTCATTCACTTTCTTTTGTTAAACAAAAATAATGTACTTCAACTAACAAGGAAGAGTTTTTTTTAATTTTTTTTTTTTAGTTTTTGTTAATGTACGACAACTTATTTTTTTAGTTGAAGCCTGTTTGTAAGATATAACTGAGGTCTTAAAGCTTGTAAAAAAAAAAAAAAACTAAGGTCTTAAAATACACTCACTATATGTATATATGTACGATGGTAGAGATACATATGTTTTAAAAAAAACAATGACATGTTATTTGATTAAAATTTTATGAGTTTTTTATTTATAAAAAACAAGAATGATTATATTTAATTTAAGTAAAGTTTTATAAAATTTAATATAATTTACTTATATTGTATATAAAAGTAGAGATTTTTGCATAATTGTTTTTCACTTATCATATATAATTTGCTATGTATATGTTTTGCTCATTTCAGAAGACAAAAATTATAACAATGTAAATTTAAATAAAATCATATTATGAAATTCAGGAAAAGAAAGTTGTGAATGACATCAACTCCTTTAGAAGGTGTGTAAGTTGGTTGAATAATAAATATGTAAATTATTAGTATAATTAATATTTTAATATTTACCTTTAATTTTTACAGATTGAAAAATAACATTATTTTTTCAATAAACATAATGCCATGATTGAACAATTCATAAAGCTAGATGTTACGTTGATACATGTTCACTGCATATGATTAACCCGTAACCCGTAAATGATTACTTAGTAGTAGATAAGCAATTCTGATACCCTCTAACCTATTGCACAATCACATACACAAAATTAGAAGGGAGTTATGAAGGTTAGGGAGTGTGTCATTATTTATTTGAAGAGTACGGCTTAACGTCAATAAGCCTGAAAAAAGACATTTGTTAAGAGTAAATGTGTAAAGAATTTAATTAGAATATGTGGACAATACAAATATTTTTGTATTGTATTTAATTATATATTATTGTATAATTAAATTTATCATTTTTCTAATAATTATTTTAATAATTATGTCTAAGATAATTTTTATTAATTAATGGTGTAAACATATTTATATAAAAAATATATTATCATTAAACTAGCTATCCCTTTCACTCTCTTTTTCTTTTTTTTTTCTTAATAATGATCTCATTCGTTTTTTCTTCTCACTTTCTCTCTTATATGTATAGGTGGTAAAATTGACTATCCAATCCAATGTGAATGAGTCCGGTTGTGGGACATAATGGACGATGCCAAAAAATTCAAATTTTATTTGGGATTATAAAAATGAAGGTCAAGCAATATATAATTCCAATTTTATTGGCTTTTAACAGGTTTCTATAGATTTAGCCTACATAAATCATGATTGAGTGGGACTATAAAAGTTTAAATTTAATTTAGTCCAAAAATTTAAACTCAGATTGTACATTTTATTTATCGGGAGGATTCGGATTGACTCTACTAATTTGGTCCATTTTAACTCCTCGATCTATCTCTGTGTATCTTTCTTAAACCAGACAAAGTATAAATTAAATCCAGCAACAAACTATAAATAAAGAGTAAAATAATTTGTAGCGATAAATATTTTAAAGTAGTTTTGGAATAAATGATGCTATATACTACCACTCGTATATAAAAAAGAAAGAAAAGGCAGAATTGTAATTATGAAGAGAAATAAAAAGGTTGGTGGTCGAAATTACCTAGATGCTGGACAAAAGGAGATTAGATGGTTAACCAGAGTCCTAGGCGATGAAACAACAGAACTGACAAGGGTATATTCGTCCTATTGAAAATATCGAAAGCCGCCTAATTAATTACATCCCCTTCTTAATTCATTAATAATAAAAACAGTAGGAGCAGTGATGTACACAAAGTTTCTCTCTCTAATCTCTATCCATTTTGAGGTGTTCCCACTCAAAAGAGCACTAGCATAGCATAGAACCACCAAAAGACAAAAGCAGAGTGCAAGATAAAAAGCAACCAAGAAATTTCTAGGGAGAAACTCTTCATTTCATTCACCTCTCAACCTCACCGGAAATGCGTTCATGATTACGCAACAGCAACCTCCAGAAAATGCCCCAAGCACTCCTACTTCGTCACCACACTGAAAGAGACACTTACAAGGCAACCGGTTGGAACCGGTCACAAGGCGGAACCCGAAGAGTCACCCCCAGCGTAGAAGAAGATAGCAGCCTGGAGAGGCGGTTGCCGAACGGTGACGTGTACATGGGAAGCTTCTCGGGGAACGCGCCCAGCGGATCGGGGAAGTACCTGTGGAGAGACGGGTGTGTGTACGAAGGTGAGTGGAAGAAAGGCAAGGCGTGCGGGAAAGGAAAATTCTCGTGGCCTTCTGGAGCCACCTACGAGGGCGAATTCAAATCGGGTCGAATGGACGGCTTCGGAACCTTCACCGGATCCGACGGCGACACCTACCGCGGGTCCTGGAGCTCCGACAAGAAGCACGGGTACGGTCAGAAGCGTTACGCGAACGGGGACTTGTACGAGGGGTCGTGGAAGCGGAACGTGCAGGAGGGGGAGGGGCGCTACGTCTGGAAGAACGGGAACGAGTACTACGGGGAGTGGAAGAGCGGCGTCATTTGCGGCCGTGGGACGCTCATTTGGGCTAACGGGAACCGTTACGAGGGCCAATGGGAGAACGGTGTTCCCAGGGGGCAAGGGGTTTTCACCTGGTCCGATGGGAGCTGCTATGTTGGGTGCTGGAACAAGGACCTTAAGCTGCACCAGCTCAACGGAACTTTTTACCCCGGGAGCGGCGATAATCTCACCGTCTCAATGAGGAAGCGTTCTTCCGTTGACAGTGCTAGAGGGAGTGGTGTTAAGAGTTTTCCCAGGATTTGTATCTGGGAATCCGAGGGTGAAGCCGGGGATATAACCTGTGATATAATCGATAATGTTTCGTTGTTGTATCGGGATTCGAGTGGAACCGGGTCAGATCGAGGAGATGTTAACCCGTTTCGCCGGAACCCTTGTTGCTTTTCCGGTGAGGCGAAGAGACCGGGGCAGACTATATCCAAGGGGCATAAGAATTATGATCTCATGCTTAATCTGCAATTGGGTATAAGGTAGGCTTAAATTTAATGCTTATGAAATGATTGTGTTCATTGATTGTGTTTTACTGTTTCTTGATTCAGGGATTTTTGGTTTGTGTTGTGTTTAGGTACTCAGTTGGGAAGGAAGCTTCCATTTCGCGAGAGCTTAAACCGAGTGATTTTGATCCGAAGGAGAAGTTCTGGACAAGGTTTCCGGCTGAAGGATCTAAGATTACGCCGCCGCATCAATCAGTGGAGTTCCGCTGGAAGGACTACTGCCCTATGGTTTTTAGGTTAGCCTTTTCCTTCTGGTTTTCTGATTTTATTTTACTCTATAGACCCAATTGGTATTACAGTGAGTGAATATTTTTTACTCTAATATTCCACTGATAATTACATGTGCAAATTTTGGTGATTACTGTTTAGTCTATTTTAGTTTCATAGCAGCTTTATCTGCCTTTTTTATTCTGCTTTGTTATTGACTGGGTTCTGTTTTTGTATTGCAGACAATTGAGGAAGCTATTTCAGGTGGATCCTGCGGATTACATGTTAGCTATATGTGGGAATGATGCCCTCAGGGAGCTTTCCTCTCCAGGGAAAAGTGGAAGCTTCTTCTACTTGACCCAGGACGACAGATTTATGATCAAGACGGTGAAGAAATCCGAAGTTAAGGTTAGATACATGTGTTACTGTTATAGATCCTCGTTAAATTTGAAAATTTCTTTCCATGTACAATGAATGGATGTGTTTTTATTTTAGTGAGCCCTAGTTTCTGCTCCAATGCAGTAGGTAGTTAAATTCCTTATATCACACACATAGATGGCGATTTTTTTGTGTGGAGATAGGTCCACTTTTTTATCGTAGAAATTTATGCCGATCAGTTTTTTTCTTTTCTTTTCTTCCTTCTATCAAGTTTTCTTCAACTAGTTTGGCTTGGTGGTGGACATCCTTATTGATGCATAACTTTGGCAATTGACTTTCAGGTGCTTCTTCGGATGCTTCGAAGCTACTACCAACATGTTTCGAAATATGAGAATTCTCTTGTGACAAAATTTTATGGAGTACACTGTGTCAAACCAATTGGAGGCCAAAAGGTATATCTTCAAACATAAGTTATCTGCTGTTTAATTTAAGCAATTGTCCTATGTTCCTCAGTACCTGATAATTTGTTGTTATTGAAATCCAGACGCGCTTTATTGTGATGGGCAATCTTTTCTGCTCAGAATATCAAATCCATAGACGATTTGACTTGAAGGGATCTTCACATGGCCGGACAACAGATAAGACCAAGGAGATTGATGAAACTACCACCCTCAAGGACCTGGATCTCAACTTTGTGTTTCGTCTACAAAATAATTGGTTCCAGGATTTCATCAAGTATGTTGTTTAGTGTGTCTTATTTAACTTTTAACACTTTCATGGCTGCTACTTAGCAATGAAATGCATGCATATTTGTTTATTTTAATCTTCTCTTGTTATTATGTGCAGACAAATTGAGCGGGATTGTGAGTTCTTGGAGGCTGAGGGAATTATGGATTACAGTCTTTTAGTTGGCCTTCATTTCCGTGATGATAATACATATGAAAAAATGGGATTGTCACCATTTCTTTTGCGCACAGGTATTTATCCATATTTCACTTCAGTGCTAATAGTACATAATGTTTATATGAGAGTAACAGTGTATAAGTAATTTTGTTGTTGCTTCTTTTAGGAAAGTGGGATTCTTATCAGAGTGAAAAGTTCATGCGTGGTTATCGCTTTCTTGAAGCAGAGCTGCAGGATAGGGATCGAGTTAAATCTGGCCGGTATGTGGAAAAAGTTCAGTTACTTTATCAATATTTTTCTTTATTTTTTATTTTCAAGTTGATGGAATAATTGGGCTGTGGTAACTCCTGCATCCATAGTCTAAGAATACGAGTGGTGGTATTTTGTACACATTGGCACACTACTGAAAAAAAAAAAAGATAAGAACCATTGTCTCTTAAAAGCCTAAAAGATTGTAGACCTGTTGAATTGACTACATTCATGATAATAATTGCAACTTTGCAAATAGTTTGAATTATTTTTTAGAGACTTGAGAGTAGTTGGGGATAGAGTAGGAGTTGTTTGTGGGGAACACATCCCACATGCAGATTGTGGTCCTAATCTCTTTAAAAAGAATTTAGTGTTCTTAATTTAATATTGGCCCGGTTATTATTTCCTATGCATTTTTGTCCATTCGGAATTTCTTCTATACACTCCATCTTATCCATATTTCTTCATGTTTCAGGAAATCATTGATTAGGTTAGGAGCCAATATGCCTGCGAGAGCTGAGCGCATGGCTCGGAGGAGTGATTTTGATCAATACACCCCTTGTTGCAGTGGGGAAACCTACGATGTTGTTTTATATTGTGGGATTATTGACATTTTGCAAGATTACGATATCAGCAAGAAACTGGAGCATGCTTACAAGTCTTTACAGGTTGACCCTTCATCAATCTCAGCTGTTGATCCAAAGCTTTACTCAAAAAGGTTCCGGGATTTTGTGGGCAGAATATTCATTGAAGACTGGTAATAGTAAAATGGAAAAAGAGGCTCAAATATTAACTGATGGAAGAGGGTTTTGATATGAATATCCAGGAAATAGCTGAAAGATGAATCCATTGTTGGAATTGGAGAGCTTGCGGTTGACGGTTTGATTCACTGGCCACTGCTTCTGTGGCTATAACCAAGAGAGCTCACCTGAATGCAGGGTTTCTTTTTGTGGCTGAATTTTGAATGTACACAGCCATGATAATGAAGGCAGGGAGATCTTTGTACATGGAGGATGATAGAAATGATCTCTGTCTTTTTTTCTCTAGTTTTTTTTCCCGTGAATGGGGGGCTTGTGGATTCTTTTTTGTGGTCACAAATAGGATATAAATATGATGTGAAAAATGATAGATAGAGGAGACATGAAAATGTTTCTCTCAGAGATTGGATTCAAGATGCGTGGATAGTTTTTTGTTAATAAAAGAAAGTGTACAGTTGATTTAGAAAGGATAGATGACAATTATTTATTTATTTATTTCTAAATCATGGTAATTCCTCTTCTTTCTTTTTTCCACGGTAAGTTGGGGATTTCTTGTTTAATTTGAGATATTTGGAGACAAGGTTGTGAAATAGAGGGCCAATGGCGCATTGGGATTTCTCCAACACAACCCCAGTCGCTACTTTTTCATTTTCAAAATATAAATAAATGAGTTTTAATGTGACTCTGCTCTGTACGGTGCTGAGGAACATTAAAATTGAAGGGGTCGTTTGGCTTAACTTTTGCAGTGAAAGTGAAGGCATTGGGCGGTGAGGTATGAAAAGCAGAGAAAGCACGAGAAAGATTCGCAAGCGTTTCTTGTTTTTTCCTCTCATTTTGTTTACTTTCTCACTTTTTCATTGTTTCTAGTTGTGATACTATTTTTCTTTTAATTTGTAAAATTTTCGATGTTGACCCCCGATTCCAAAACTTATTTTTGTTGTTCTGTAGAAAGATTAAAAAAAAAGAGCATATTATCAGGTGTGATTGTTTTAGTAAAATACCAGCAAAGGCATAAGCATTATTTAAAAAATCTTCTAAAATTCCCTTTTCTCTCTCAATGGTATTTGCTTAGTGCTAAGAAATTAATAACAGAAACTTTGTTGGAGTATTAATTTTCAATATAAGGATTTTATTTTTAATTTGTTAATCAGTATCTTTGTTAAAAAAGTACTACTATCATTTTTTGTTTTCTATAGGAACTTTTTACGAAATTTGTCTTATACTTTCAATATTTTCTCTAAATTTTCTATTGTACTATTGTTTTATTTTGTGAAATTAATTTTATGTGGATATATTAAGGGAAGAAGTTAAAAAAAAATTTAATATTTTTTTAAAAAACACTATAAAGCATTAATAAATTTTAATACTATTAAGCATTAATCTTTTCTTAAAAAATATTTGCAAAGTGGTTAAAACGTAAAAGAATCTTGTATATAAGACCTAGGAGTATTCTTTGTAACACTTTCCTCGGGACATTATTCGTCACGAACAGCATTATTGTTTGACAACATAATTACGCGGTTATTTCTACTTGTGGTCAATATTCATTGGTCGATAGAATAAACTATTATTGATTCTGAGATGAGATGGGATCGAGAGATAATTATGCTATGCTTATGCCAATGAACCATGGGAGTTGTGCAAGAGATGTGTCTGAATGAAGTTTGAAATTCGTTGCAGAGGTCAAAGTCAGTGGCAGAGGCATAAAGTTTATGCTTATTCTTGCTTTTGTTTTTTTATTCCCTCTAACTATTTCGTGTAATACGTTTGACATAAGGAAGAGAAAAGAATACTACAAAATACTCTCGGTTTGGGGATTCGAATATTGTAGCTCAGCTGTGGCCCGTTTCAAATCTCTAGCTATGAGTAGTAGTATTTATTTTACCAAAAAATTAAGTTAAGTTGAGTTTCGAAGAAGACTCATCAGATTGAATAAATCTCACGGTTCAAGAAATAATTCTAAAAATATTTAGATATTACTCATCAATAATATCCTTACATAAACAATGAAATTTCATATGCATGTCGATATTATCAAACAATCACATATCAAATAAAAAAAAAAAAATTGAACATCATATTTTGCTGAGACAGGAAGCAATTGACCTACGTAACGTCACTGTGAGTAAGTGGGCCCTGGTGTTCCAGAATGGCAACCTGACGATGAATTCTAAGGCCGCCTCGATCCACGTTCTTTCCATTGCAAATCACATTCAGAATCCTTCCTTACAGCTACATATTGTATTTAATGCTACGGAAATAATTAAACTCTCGATAAAATAGTAGTAGATCCCAAATGAAAATTTACCCTTTTCCTTTATAGTAGTAGTAGTATATGACAATTTGTCAATATGAAACATTAATGCCTCGAAACATGGCTAGCATGTGTTGGATTCATAGGCATCAAACAGGCATTAGGCAACAGCATTTAGATCCGATTAGATATCCGTACAACTACAAACCCGGGATTGGTTTCTCCGTATAGTTTAGTAAATGAATTATGCATGCCTTTGCACTTTTGCCTCAGCACAAGGACTCAGCAGGAGCGTTGCTTTTTCCATGTGCACTTCTCAACCCTCTCTGCGTTCCTCCAACTCATTACATTTATATTACTTCCAAAAGAAGAGATTTTAATATAGCTAATCACTGCTACTGCATTGTACTAGTACCTTTGTTAAATTAATCTGCATCTGCTTTGGTTCAGAATTAAGTAGTCACTGGCCTCTAACAATGATGGGTACCTTAAGCCGTTTTAGCAGTTAAGTCCAGTCATATTATAATAACTTGATTTCAACTTTCAATTCAACGGAATGTATTTATAAAACTATTGTCCCTGCTCCCTAGCAATTGTATTGAAGTTAAATCCCAAATCCACAAAAATTAGTTTAAAAACTTACTTGTAATCAGAATTATTAAAAAGGTTAATTACAAACACGCATTTAAATAGATTAATAACTTTACAATATGTAGTCTAATGAGTTTAATAGTACTTGTTAATCTAGTTTTGAATGTATTTACAAGTATATGATCTTAAAATACTAGACTAAAATTCTCTATTTTTTTTTTTTAAAAATGTATGAAATCTTGGTTTTCCAATTTCTATTAATTTTAACATTTAATCATTTTAATTAGCATATAAATTAAGGAGAGTGAAACTTGAATAAATGGTGAGACTAATAACTGTACTAACTGTACTTCCTTTCAAATTAAGTCAGCTAGGTCTATATGAAGTGAGACATTTATTATATAATTGAGGAGTTAGTGACACTATTAACTGATGCTAACTCTAAATATTTACACACCTGAGGTTCTTTTCTCTTAGTCTCTCCCTCACTTTACGTCGACTATTCTTTTCATAATCTCTTGCCAACATCTCTTTGTGCCACTAGCGTCTCTTGTTGTCATCAACAATCTCCTTCAATCTAGAAATTCAAGTATTTTTTATATATAAAGCCCCTTTAGGCTTCAACAAATCAAATAGATTTGTTTAAGGTAAGGATACACTGAGTATATCTAACATCTTATAGATAGATACAAGATTATGCTCGCAGTCAATACTTTCAAGTTTAAGGTGTTTTTGTGAGTTGAAACATAAAATGAGATTAAAACATTCTTTGCCCAAACGATTAAAGCACCAGAGCATTAACATGATCATAAATGCCTATAGACTCAACATGTGTTAGGCCATCGTCTCATAAGTAGGTACAAACATTACAACTCCTTTCGCCTGATATGCGATAAAACCCATATGTCAAAACTTAATATTTATTTATATTAGTAAAAAAATTTGAGATATCCAATTCGTTTTATGACTTAACAATAGATGTTCATTTGAAAAATGGATTAGCAACTCAAGCCTAATCATGCAAAGTTCATTTCTCTTTCACTCTCACTCACCTTTCAACGCAAAATTCTTGCCCTTTTTATAGCAAAGTGTTTTCTTTTGAAATTTTATTTTCTTTCTTACTTTCTTTCTTTTGTTTTCTATTTTCCATTTATTTTTAAAAAAATTACCTTTTTGAGATTGCATTAGTTCACAACTAAGTTTTTAGTTCAACATGTTGCCCTCTACTTCAAACTTGAAATTATTGCTTGTTTTCAAACAAGTTATGTTTCTAAACAATCCCAAACTTAAGCTTTAGCTTAAAAAAAAAATTTCTAATTGAAGGGACTAATATGATCTTTCAGGCTCAAAGGTTGTAACTGAGGGGAAATTATTAAAAGAACAAATTGGTTAGTTGCAAGCTCAAAGTAGCTAGCAAGGTAGGTCTAAGTTGTTGATCTTAAATGTTCAAAAAAATTAAATATATTAAGCTTGTTTGCTTCGTTTCTACTCTTATAAATTTCCTTAATATATTAATTAAGAAATAAAATATAAAGTAAATTAAAAAATTATTTTTAATATTAAAAATAATTAGTATTTAAATTATTAAATATTCAATATATAAAGTTTAAGCTCTTGATCTAAATGTTCAAACAATTTAAATATATTATACGGACCAAAAGTTAAAAAAGATCGAGTGATATTCATAATGAAAAAATATTATATATTTTTAAAAATATAAATATACTTATATTTTAATTGAATAGTACTTTTTTTTCTAAAATATTAACAGGATATATGATTGCTCTTTAGAAAATCCTTATCTTAAAGGCACACGACCATATATGGGCATGTCATGACTCAAGGACCTTTGGTCTTGGATACTCTCATTTTGGTGCTTTGGAAATTGAAAGTTTCGGAACTTGCACATTAACCTGTATAAAAGTAAGGTAAGCTAGGTGAAATGAACATTAGTATGTGCTGCGGAAGCCAAGTACTTTTTGTTCATTCAAAGATATGATGATTCTGTCATTCCTCGCAATACCTAACGATAGCTGTGAGAATTTATTTGTTCAATTGTATTTATGATAGTAGAATGATTCTGTCTGTTATTCTTTGAAACATGATAAAAACATTTCACTTTAAGCGTTTATAATTTTATGTTTACATAATAATTATTGTGTTAAAAATTTATTGAACAAAAAATAATTATCATTTTAATTTTTTAGTGTAACTGTAGTCTACATTTATATTCTAATTGAAAAATATTTATTGAACAATCTTGAGTGATTTGAGAGAGAAAAATGATTAATTTAATGGATAATGTAGTTAGAAAAAAAAAGATAGAAAAAAAGAAAATTATTGATTCAACGTTTGAAAGTTTGGGTTGTTAAAATATAAGATTGGTTTGTTTAAAATTTAAAAAAAATAATTTTAGCATAAATGCTCTTTAAAATAAATGTTTTTTCAATAAATAGGTAAAATTAATTTTTTTCAAAATAAGAAGAAAATCATTTTTTGAAAATAACTATTTATTTTTTGAAAAATGAGTTTTAACAAACCCACCCATTCAACTTAGATTAGGATTTAATTTAATTTTTGGAAGTAGGTGAATGTTAATTCTCAATAAATACGATGAGCATATTTGAGGCAGTAAACACAACTACCCTATCTTTTTCATTAGCGTTGGGTACAAGGTAGTTAATTAGTAGCCACTTTTTAGCCCACCTTCCACATTTAACACACAGTTTACTGCGGCTGCACCAGAGCTTAAAAAAGTGAACATCCGTGGCGTGCGCAAACCAGATCTACCGACACATATATTTCACTGATCCACCAGAAAAGCAAAGTTACATTTATTCAACTTTCGCCTCTATAGTGATAATCTAATCAGTGAATCTTAATTTGTTGCGCATGCCTTATGTTTCGGCTTCAATTAATGGAGGTGTACATGCCAGAATCAACACATTAGAGTATGACGAAAATACTTTGCAAATCACGACAATGACACCTAAAGTTATCAAAATGATGATAAAAGTCGTACGTTTCCATACTCCAGCCAGCATACGTGTATGCATTATCCCTCTAATTTGAACACAAGCCACAGAAGGTGTGTATGCCCCTGACAAGCATAATAATCTATGGCTTTGGTCCCTAATCCCTATACACCTAGTCACCACCATCCATGCATGAATCTCTTTCAAATTCACGATTTTACGTCAAATATCATAGAATATCGATGAAAGTGTCAATATGTTATTGCATATATAAATAAATAATTGATTTCTCCTTTTCTTTTTCAAACTTATATATCCCTTTTATATTTAGGAGTTTCCTACAATTTGGAGTACTATATATAAAGATGCAGCTAATGTTACGACACATGTTGTTTGAAAAAAAATATATACATAGAATCAATTACAATTAGGCATGTACGCAGATCTAAACCATCAACACATGATCAACCCAAATGCAACTGTATTATGTCATTTGAGATATGTATTTTTTTTTTCTTGTAATAGTGTTGGATTTGAACAATTAGACTTATAAGGAAGCACTGAGAGGATTAGCGAGATACTTAATTATAGCATTGTGAGATACTTATATCCAAGTTTCAATTAAAGACAATTTAGAAAAAAGTTTACTATTCCTTCCTTTTTTATATTTAAAATTATTACACATGGATTGAAAAATATTTAATATAATTAAAAATTATTATATTTGGATTAAAATATCCTTATTTAATACATTCATCTTTGATACATATATCACTAGGAGTGAGTATTCCATTAAAAACTAAAACATCAAAAAAATGAGGAGATACACTGGTATTTTTTTAAATAAGTCATGTTAATTAGTATTCTTAATGTATTGGTTAAGAAATCAAAATATAAAAAATAATTTGAAAACCATATATCGAACTACGCAAAAAAAAAATCATGAAGTATGCATTGTAAATGTGTTAGCTTTAATATTAACTGCCTTAAAAGTTAGTATACAACTAATAATTTTCTAATTACTACTAGTACTTAATAGTATTTAAACAAATTACACTAACATTACATTCAAAATTAAGTAATGTTAGTAATTTTTTACTTAATATGAATTTTTTTCTTACAATATTTTATCAACAACTTAAATAAATGGAACATAATGAGACTGATTAGAGTTTTTAGCTGTGTGAGCTTATCAGTTAATGCATTGTTTCCCAAGCTTTCAAAGTAAGTAAGGCTTATTTATTGGGTGGCCGCCACATGTCGGGAAAAGGGCACAATTGTTTCCAACGAGGCTTGTCTAGAGGGGAACAAGCCACTTCTCCATAATTGCTTATATAGATGCTCATTATTATTCATATATACTAGTTCCCCTACCAAACTATGACATAAATATGATAGCATAGAAAATAAGTTCAATTTCTGGTCAATTATAGAGTCCCAAGTATCCAACCATGTGGTGGATTAATCAATGCAGATCTAATATGCTGCAATATTTTCTTCCTATGATGATCTTGAGGTAGAATATGAATATGGGTGGTTGCCTGGTTGGAGAACATTAGATTTGCATGCATTTCATACTCTTGACAATGTTAACTTGCAGCTCACTGTTTCATCTGATTTGAATTATTATGACGGTGCTGCTAAACCAGAACAATTGTTAAGAAGTGTTGCTAGTAAGTGTCAAATTATGAATAAAGATTTCACCCCATTTCAAAATTAATATTTTTAAGGTTAATAAATTAATATTTTTTTATTAATAAATATTAGTTCGTTAGTTTTTGTTAAAAATATCAATTCATAGAATTTAAATCATAGTTGTGAAATCTAGTTTGGTCCGGTCGGTCGGACTGATACAATTGGGACTTGGTGGCTTAATTGAACCAATTTCACTATTGGATCAGTCAAATAATTAACTCGGGATGATTCGATCAAATTCAACTGGTTAGGTCATCAGATTTTGGTTGGACCGGTCGGTTTTACAAAAATGAAATGAATTATCTCTGTGAATAGGGATGAACTTTTCTCATACAAATAATATTAGTTACATACTTATAATATATATATATATATATATATATATATATATATATAATTTAAATTTTTTAATATATACTATATCAAACCGGGTCAATTATCAGTTCGTCATCACTTGGTCACTAATCTATGTAAAATCATATATTGAGTGTCGAGTGTCTCTCATAAAATTTGGTATAACATATTATTGAATGAAAATTAAATTATTAATATAAATATCATAGATCTGCATTAACAATATAATATCACATTAATAGATAAATATCTGATGTCGATATAAAAAAATAATGCATATTCTCAATATAAAAAGCTAGCTATAAAGACTATTCCAACAAAAGTAATCCTAATTATACCAGCTAATACAGTTTTTCAATAACATGCATGTCAAAAAAAAAAATTATAGCTTTGAATATCTAAAATCAGCAATTCTATTATGCTGAAAACTATAAGCCTCGATAAATTTTGCGGTTTCCCTTTTACTAAGGAGGCGTTTGTTTGAGGATATGAATATTTCGGAAATTATGGAATTTGGAATATTACATTCCCGTCATGTTTATACAAGTTTTGTAAAATTATATCCAAAAATAATTCATTCCTTGAAATTTAAAATATACACATGATTATCTTACTTCTTATTCCCATGAAAAAAGATAAGTATATTGAATTTTCATGAGAATATAAATTATTTTTTTTATAATAATTACATATTCCCACTTTACTGTTCCACATTTTTTTAAGTAAATAATTTTTTCCCCTGAAATTATACTTGTCAAAGAAACATGTTTATGAGAATAATATTTTCAGGCATAATATTCCTGAAAATATGATTATCCATAATGAAATTTCATATCTTAAAACAAATCCCCACTAAGACAATAATTTGTAAGAGGAGTAATAGCAACATAATTCCACTTTCTTTAGAATACATTTTTTAGTATTCATGAAATTTATTTAAAATTATAAAATTATGGAAAATTTTATTAAATAAAAAAGAGATAGCCTCTCTTCAAAAAATAAAATAAAAGAAATTACCCACAATTTTTATAATTTTCCTTAAGTTTCAAGTTAGTTTAAAGTAGTGTGTTAAGAAGTTTGTCTTGCATTACTAATTTTAAAGTAGAATTAATTTAGAATGTGTGCAATAATTAATTGTATTTTAATTAATTTGTCAAAGATATATATTGTACCTAAATGATAACATTAGGGATTGTGATCTTTGCAGTAACCTTTTCAACTGCACAAATCCTAATCTGTCACAAGATTTACTTTTGTATTAAACTGAAGAATGAAAATTCCTTTTAAAAATCAGTCAGTCTTATTTAGAACTGCATGCGCGCAGTGCAATTATCAACTGTCATATATGTTCATACTTCTTCTAGACATCAAACTGCGAAATCTTGATTCATCCAAATATTTAAAGTGTTTTCCAAACCTTGTTGGAGTATATTATTTATTCATTAATAAACTGCAGAAATATGAGGTCTTATTGCTATATATTTCCATTCATATTTTTATTTTTTAGAAGTGTTTTTCTTGGATTGATTAAATAGTAGTTGGTTCATTAATATTGTTCTCCTTTCCCTTTATTTCCCCTCTGTCGTTCTCATCTTACTTCTGTGAGGGAATTGAACTTGCACGCACCCCTCCACTTTTGAATGGTTAATTAGTTTCGATCAACCACTTTTTTATCTAAGTTATCTTATCCAACTGCAGTCAATAGGCATGTAGTTTGCAGTTAATTAATTATTTACATGTGAGTTCTCTTCCACTTAATTGCAGTAACAAAATTATTGTATGACTGATAATAAAACTGCTAGTTCATGTATGCAACTAAAGCAACCAAGTTCTGTATTCAACCATCGTCGTCGCTTTTGATCGTAACTCTGAATGGTTTCATACTTACATTGCCTAATCATTAAAATGTTTGGATATAAAAAAGTTCTTTTAGGTTTGAGGTTTCCCTGCTAAGGTTACTGTCTAGAAGTATAAATTAAGAGGTAAATAGTGATCTTCAAAAGACGAATCTCAAACCCAAACATGAGGTTCCAATAGAGGGGGACAGTCTTCCTCAACACGTTGTTTTATTTAATTATCTTCTTCCATTTTGATATTGGATGCACTAAAAACTTATGTGGTAGCATTGAGCCCCTCCATCATATGTACAAAACATTTAAATAATAAAAGTCTTCATAATGTTGTCTACGGTTTGAGGATAGAGGCATCATCTAGAATATTCAGAAATTTAGGCAAAAACAGTTGCCAAACTCTCGGACCCATGCACTTTTCTGAAACATGTCATAATCAAAATCATATACCATCTTCCCAGCTAGGAATAATTTTTTGTTTGTTTCTCTCTTTTTTTCAAGGGGTCTACCAAGACTCCTATACCATAATTCTCTATATTTTTTTTCTCTAAATCATAATATCCCCTTATAAAACAAATCATATTCCACACAAATAAATTATTATGAACAATAAAATTCTTCTTTTAAAAATTACGTAATATCTTAATTCTCTATTTGTAACATCAATAATGAACAGATAATAACCAAAGCTTCAATCCAATGATAATGTCAGGCTTTGGATGATGTCAATGTGACGACTTGTATATATAGGCTCTAAAAAAATATAGGTATTTGTTGACTTCGATTGGAATTTTTGAATAATTCTGACTTAAATTCCAAGACCCCAGTTAATTAAGGAATCGTTCAATGTATGTAGTGGTGGCTACTATAGGTAAGTGACAGCAATTGGATGGTGCATTTTTTCTGGTTTAAATCGCGTGAAAGTTAAGACTAGTAGGACATAATATACATAGATAATGTTCAATAAACGCGATTGGCCCTGCCATTTGTTGTTGTAGGTGAAGTGGAACTCCTTTTTAAAGATTTTCTGTAATGTTCTTAGTGCCCGACCACATGGATGCTAATAAAGTGGGATCTTGTCATAGGCAAAGCTCATAAAACCCACATAATAAGAATCTATAAAAAAAAAATTCTTATAATTCTTATTTAAGAAGTACCATATACATCATGAGATTTAGGAAATTCTCATATTGATCAAAATCATGGAAATTTCGGCTTGTTTAATTGCTTATTGTTTTTTAAAAAAATAGTTATAGTTTTGATTTTAACTTTTGTCCTGTATCTGTTAAAGTGGAAGAAGAGGTCCAAAAAACACTTGTTTTGGAAATAATTTTCAAATTTTAATAAATTTTGAATGAAAATATTTATTGGTGAAAATTGTACCATTATTTTAGAAAAACAATTGAAATATTGAAAAGGAAATCGAACAAAAAAATTATTTTATATTTACATCTTCCCGGAGGTGAAACTGAAATTATGCAAAATGTGAGAAAATATGCATATAACGAAATTTATGGATTATAACTAAGGCATTGTTGTCAAAGCCTGTCCGCTCTTGAATATAACTTGGGCCTCTGATCATGGATTGGTGATGACTCCCTTAACCTCAAAGAGGGCTGAGCCTTAGGGATCTCATATTAATGTGGGGGCTCTCTTTTGTTTAAGGCATTGTATGGATAATTTTTTTCAGAAACATTTTTAAGAAAAAAAATTAGATGAGCATCTCTATAAGCTAAGCTAAAGTTAACTTATGTATTGTAAAAGTCCTCTTGTATAATTTTTTAAAATATCATTTGTAACTTATGTACAAGTCAAATTCAATATTTGGTCCAATTTGTCGAATGACCTCAAAATGTTTTTTTTTTCCATTGTTATTGGGGGTGGGGGTGGGAGTGGGTGGTGTTTCGGGGATTATTGATCAAATATCTAAGTGAAGTACAGATTTGTTTTGCATTAGTTGAGGTCCCTTTTGTGGTGGTCATTATCAAACCAAGGAAGAGGCCCCCTCAATAAAATGTACACCAAAAAAAAAATTTATATTTGCACTTAAAAGTAGACAAGGAATGTCATGAGTAAGGTCTCTCAATATGAGTACAAAGAAACCCCACTTTGGCACATAAATAGTTGTGATTTTATGTCAACCAAAACAATAATTGACACATTGTCCAGGCCCTCTCGTGGGATGTTTGATTTGTGCCCACATGTTGCTGGGTCTAATGTATTTCTTCGATATGTGATTGTGCTTGATTTTAAGCTTTTGGGACATGAAAGGGATCAAATCAATATCATTTTGATACATACCGCATCACAAGATCGATACTATTACTAGATTTTAACCCATTTCAAGGCAACTTGTTTGTGGTCCTTAGAGTGGTTGAGAACAATGAAATGAAAGTGAGTTGTGAGCTCCTTGCGACTAGACAGTATGCTTTAACAATGACAATTCCAATTGACCAAAAAGAAAACCAATTTTGTTGTGCAAAATATAATGACAACACATAAATGAGTTCGTGTGAATGGTGTGATGAGTTGGGCATGAGCATAAATCCTGGCCCAGTAATTAAAACAGACATACTTCAACCCCCCAAAAAAATGGAGACATGCACTTATCTTTTTGAAAACAAATAGACGCGCAATCTTGAGTCTTTGACACGACATCAATATAGTTGCTGTAAAAATAATTGTTAGAAAAAAATTTAGGATTAACTATGATTTTGATTCTCAAAATATTAACTTGTATTGGTTTTAGTCTTCCAAAAACAATTCATTACATTTGTTCTCTAATTTTTTCAAATTTTCCTTGAGTTATTTTTTTTTTATTGATAAGAATCAAAGACAATACTAAATATTCATGGACCAAGCTCAATCAATGAGTTAGACTCCTTTTATAATAATTTGATAAATGGAAAATATTTTGGTGTATATTTTAATTGAAATATATTATAAAATCTTTTAAAGAATATTCTACAGTGATATTATTAAACTAAATAAATTAATTTGTATATTTTATCATAAATGAGAAAAAGTGTAATATTCACATCTCTTGAGAAAAGAGAGTGTAATTTATTTTAACATAAAAAAGAAGTGAAATCTAATACTTGCATATTCCAAAGAAGACTGCACAAGTTACTTAAACGATGTTAAATTAAATGAACTATACTGTATATTTTAATATAAGAGTAGAGGACAATAAATTACTTGCAAACAGAAGAGTATAGTTCAGTTTAATCTAATTAAAAGGCAATAAAATAGCATGATGATTTTTTTTTTTTGTGGCCCATATATGATTGTTTATGAAATATCTCGATTGGTCACTGAAATTTTTACTCTCTTCCCGAAAATCTGCTGGTTTAATCATTCCGATGTCTTAGGTTTAATCATTACCAATTTTCAACAACTTCTACCGTTTTTAAAAGAGAAATGGTTTGGATTCATCAAAACAATTGGCTCGTACTTCCCGCCTGTTGCTACGCGCACCACCATAATTGCTGATACACTCAGTAAAATCATGAAATTTCATTTTTGTCCTTTCCTAAAATGATACGGATTGATGAATTTGTAAGCCTCATACAGATTTAATTTAAAATTTAAAATTAATTACATCAAACCCATACTTTTCATATTATTAGCATGATTCTCTAACCAACTAAGCTAATATATCAATTATGTTATAAAATAATTAATGTTGTTATATATAACAATAAAATTTCTTATATATTTAATACACATGTAAATTTAGATAATAAATTTTGTGACAATTAATTTTGATCTAATAATTAATTTGTTAACATATATAAATTGTAAATAAAAATCATAGGTTTCATAAAAATTTAGTATATCAATCATTTTATAATTTTTCTCATTTATGATAAAATATATAATTTAATTTATTAAGTTTAATAATATCACTGTAGAATATTCTTTAAAAGATTTTACAATATATTTCAATTAAGATATATACCAAAATATTTTTCATTTATCAAATTAACTCAGTTGATTAAGCATGGTCTATGAATATTTAGTAAGCCCAATTATGAAATTTGCTAGATTAGAAGAATGGTCCATTAGAAGAATTATGTTTGTAAAGCTAGGAGCAAAGTAGTAAAGTAAACCCAATGCAAACTAGTGTCAAAGATTGAACATGTATTGCTAAACTTCGAGACACGGGACCCACCAAGCATGTTATTTCAATCTACCAAATCAATAATCCCCAAAAATTTCCTACAACCAAGCATACAACCATTTTCATTTGAACACACACTACATAACCAACTAAAAAGCTAGACCCAACACCACCTAGACTAGATGTGAAATAATATTTCAGACATAATAGTTGTCAAGAAGATCATGAAACATTATCTAAGTGTGTCTGCCCAGAACTAAATTTTCAACATGACCAAGCAGTGATTGATTCATACTTTGCCAAGTAGCACAAGTTGAACTTCCAAATACAATAAATTACACGTGAATTAAACAAAATCAATCGAATTATAGTAAAACATTATTGTTTTTCTTACAACATTGACCATTAGAAAACAACATCACAAAAAATAGGAGCCGTTTACTTTTTCTTTTTGCCGGCAATGGCAACCTTCTTACCCTTCAAGGTCCTGCAATTGTTCTTGGTTCGCTGGCCTCTGCAAGGAAGCCCCTGAATGTGCCTTATTCCTCTGTAGCACTGAATGTCCTTCAGTCTCTTTATATTAACCGCATTGAACCGTCTCTGAATCCCCCAATGAGATTCAATTCCACAGTTAGTTAGAATTCACAAAGAGACTCACTCACAGAAAAAGAAAAAATCGAGGAAATATAAGGTTAGTTTAGTGGTGAAGGAAGAAGAGAAGGGGACAGAGGTTAAAACCATAATTTCAAAAAATAAATAACAACTAACAATACTAATTACTAACAACTAACATTTGCAAATAAAACCTAACAACACTAATTTCTAACAAACAATTAACATTTTCCTATAAAAAAACGAAAGGGTTAAAACCGTAATTTTACCAGGTCGCCTTCAATCATATATTTGGAGACTTCGTCCCTGAGAGTGATGAGCTCCTCCTCAGTGAGTTCCTTCGTGATTTTGTTATCCATTTGGATATCACACAGAATCTGTTTTGCTCTGGTCCTGCCAACTCCATGAATGTACTGCAGCGAGTACTCGATTCGCTTGTTGTTCGGAATCTCCACACCTCCAACACGAACGCACTTGATGCTTAACCCTTGAAACTGCACGCATAGCAATCAATCATACACCTTCAGTACATGTTTTACTGTGCGAAACGTGAAACCCTAATTATGCGTCGTTACCTTTGGGTTGTTGAGAACGGGAACGGAGAGTGTCTTGGAGAGGCGAGAATTGGAGATGATAGCGAGCGAAGGTGCCACGGGCATTGCCAGCGTTTGTGCCATCTTCTGTTCTTTGATCTCTGCAAATTTTCCACCATAGCCATAACCGTAGTCATAGCCTTATCTATTTCTTCACCCCACTACTTTGAATCTCAAAGCCCATTTCTGACCCAATTTGCACGTTATACATTTGGGCTTGTTTATATCTTCAGGCCCAGATCTACTCTGGACCTAATTTGCCCTTTAAAAACAGGGAGTTGCTTTTCTTACTTCACTCTTTGCTATTCTCACCCCCCACATTATATGAAATCTCTCTTCGATAATGAACTTGGTCATCTGAATCTCAATGGTGATTGCTTCACACCATCGTGTGAATTTGAGGTGTTGCCCATTCCCAACCATAACCCGCAATGGGATTGTCTCTCGCGAAGAGAACCCGAGCTTGGTCACTAACTCCTCTTGGATGAAATTGTGAGTGCTGTCGCCATCCATGAGGATCACGACCTGGTGGCCGGAGAGGAAGCCTAGCAATCGGAGTGTTTCCAGGGCCAAATGACTCGTCAGAGAGTTGAAACTAATTTGGGTTTGAAGTAGGTCATTGGAGTCAGGCGAAGCGGGTCACTGGTCAAGGCCTTCTATATTTATTACTGGAGGGTTTTCTTCGTCCGCGATTAAGAGGAAAACCTTAGAGGCACAACAATGGCCTCTATGGTATTTGTCGTCGCTTGAGAGCTGGGGTTGGTGGTCGTGGTGGCGGAGGTAGAAGCGTGGCAAGCGATGGAACTGAATGTGAGGGAAGGACCAGAGTGGTGTGTGGAAGGCGCCCTCAAGGAATCAATTGCGCATCCAGGTGCTTTTCTTCTTGAAGGCGTGCAAGGCCGGTCGCCTGCACCAGAGTCAGAGGCTGCAGTGCCTGGACCTCTTGCCGAATTTCTGGGGTGAGCCCATAAATGAAGCAACTCAGGAGGAACAGAGGAAGAAGCCTTATAATCCGATTTGTCAAATCCTCAAAATCAGACAGGTATTGTGCTATTGACCCTTTCTGTGTGAGTATGAAAAGAGCCCCAATGGGATACTCATATTGAGAGGGCACAAATCTAATCTAGAAAGCCTGGAGAAACACCAACCATGAGGTGAATTGACCATTGTTGGCCATCCACTCAAACCAGGCAAGGACACTGCATTCCATATAAAACGAAACAATCGTGAGACGATCATGCTCTGAAGTACCATGATACTCGAAAAATTGGTTGATCTTAAAGATCCAACCAAGAGGATTAGTGCCATCGAATCTTGGGACATCTAATTTCATTATGTGATTGAATGCAGGTGTCGGAGGTAGAGCAGGTGCAGGGGTTGGTAATGAAGGTGAGGCAGAGGGAACGAGTGGTATGCTTTGAAGCAACTCCTCAAATTTAAGGATCAACGATTGCATAGACTCCCCAAGCAAAAGCTGATGATTTGTGAGCCTGAGGATAGCATCCTCTAGCTTATTCTAGGCACCTTTGGCCTTAGAGGAGTTAGCCATGACAACGAGAGCACCAAAATGATAGGTAAAAACTATGAAAATTGGCTTGGAGAGTGAGGACCTCTAGAAAAGACAAAAAGAAAGATAAGTGTATTTCATTCATATCCTTGCTGATTATTACATAGTTATATATATTGTAATTCTTACTAACAGAATTGCAAAACGTGCTGGGGAATATTAAAAAATAACAGAATGCGGTTATGCTTGTCCCCTAGCACCACTACTCACCAAGATTCTCTACTCTGCCAGCTCAGCCACTATTGCTCCCTCACACGTAGTCCCTTAGGTAAGCTGGTTTTGTAATTGTTCTTTTACCCCTGCCTTCTAACTGAACCCCTGCATTCATGTCTGCACTTGGCTCTTGACTTGTTGTTCCTTGCATTCTGCTATCAACGAAGTTGGATACTTCGACCTCGTCGTTAAGGTTTACTTCAAAGGGTTGCACCCTATGTTCCCCAACGGTGGGATCATGTCTCAATATTTGGACTCTCTCCCCATTGGTTCTGTCTTGGACGTGAAGGGCCCACTTGGCCACATTGAATACACTGGAAGAGGAAACTTCCTCGTTCATGGGAAGCCAAGGTTTGCCAAGAGACTAGCCATGTTGGCTGGTGGCACCGGAATCACACCCATTTACCAAGTGGTTCAAGCCATTCTAAAGGACCCAGAGGACTGCACCGAGATACATGTGGTTTATGCGAACCGAACCCAGGATGATATATTGCTGAGGGAAGAGCTTGATGAGTGGGCTAAGAAGCATGACAGGTTGAAGGTGTGGTACGTGGTACGAGAAAGCATAAGAGAAGGGTGGGAATACAGTGTGGGGTACATCACGGAAAGTATCATGAAGGAGCATATTCCAAACGCATCTCCTGATACCTTGGCGTTGACTTGTGGACCACCCCCCATGATTCAGTTCACGGTGCAGCCGAATTTGGAAAAGATGGGCTACGACATCCAGAACAACTTGCTCGTGTTTTAGGGGACTAAGGTAGAAGATTGTATATGTGTGTATATTTTATAATATACTATAAATAATGGTGTGGCATGATTGAATTGCTGCTTCAAAGTGACATGAATTCTTATGTGGCTACCTTATTATTTGCCACTGTTCGTAATATCATAGTATACATGTTCGGGGACTTTGTTGTTTGATGGTTTGCAGTAGGGGTGGGTTTTGCTGTATGTTTTTTCATCATGTTATAGTCACTTATTTTTGTTGGTGCTGTAATTCTTTGTTTGCATCACCTTTTTTTTTATCTCTTTATGAGAGCAAAAGTAACAGACAAGTATGCTGAATTATGGCAGTTCTTGTGCTAATATTCATCTATGTTCTGTTTTTTTTAATAAATTTTAGTTTACTTGTAAAAAATCTATATGTAAATAATACTAGCTATTAGCTTCTTGGTTTCAAGATTTTTGAATGTTTCAATTTTTAATTAAAAGTGTATATGGACATCTATAAGCTACGTAGGTTTTGGCTAGGGAGATTGGAAAAACATTACACGGTATGTTTTAGCATCAAGAACTCCCGATTAAATTTCAAGCAATTCCCTTTTTTGTTTGTTGGTTTTAATGGTTTATACACTGTCACATTAATTTTGGTGGGTATGTTTATGGCAGTGATGGTGGACTTAATGTCCCATTTTTTTAATCTTTGTAATTGCTGGATTGTGGATAATGTTTCACTTTTCTAATTTCTCCATTGCCATTCCTTATGGTTATTTCGCTCCCGAGTGATCGAATGCTGTGTGTCATCCCATACATGCTATCCTATGATTCAGAGAATTCAGGATTTTACTCATAGAGGAGGGGTTTATCACTGGAAAAATATTTTCCGTGAAGGAAACCAAGTAGCGGATAAACTGTCAAAGTTTGGGTTGGGTCTCCAAGGACCTGGTAGATTTTTTATTTTGTTCCTTATTTAATAGCTTTGTCTCTCAAAGCAGAT
The DNA here is from genome assembly GCF_000004515.6 of Glycine max. NCBI lineage: Eukaryota > Viridiplantae > Streptophyta > Magnoliopsida > Fabales > Fabaceae > Glycine > Glycine max. The sequence continues at coordinate 8,776,291 of NC_038242.2, read as the reverse complement.
ATGCAAATTTTGACCTTCCTTCGTGGTTTCAATTGATATAGACAGTGGCTTCCACTGTTTTTCACAACAACAAAAAATTTCCTTATGCTTATTTTAGCAATAATATAAACTGACTTATAAAAAAATTCAAGTAATGCCCATAAATATTTCCGTTGTCGCAATTATGTCAAATGATAGAAAACAACAAGCATTCATGCTACAATATTAGAGATTGATTTGGTCCTACAACATGTTTCCCGGCACAAACTTGAACATTCATTCTAGCAGTTACATGAAATGCCCCAAGCACGTGCAAGGAATGATAAGCTTACAAAGTGATGATTCGGTCATACACCATGTTGATCTGCACAACAGCAGTTACCAGAAAAACTTCAACCATAACAAAAGATAACCTTCGAAGCTTGTCACTTAATGACAAATAGTATTGGGTTCCCATTCCAAGAATGCACCAGTTACCTCACCATGTTGGCCATCGACATCGACATTGGGTTCCTCTTCGATATCTTCAAATGCAAGAGTTACTATACCATGTCAACATGGAGAAATGGGTTACTATATTAGATCTTTTTGTACGATAGTTTCCTCACTTTATTGACCAACACAACTGGGTTCCAACCCTAAATCTTTGTCACTATACGTATACTTTATTATTCTGAGATTGCGTGCTTGTGCAAAGAACTAAGCAATGCCATGGTAGATCCCTTTTGAAAAGAAATTTTGCGTCAGGACAATTTGTCTTACACTTCAGTTAAAGACAAATTATTTTTTGACTCTAATTTAGATAAAAGTTTTAAAGTTAATGGTCAAAAAGTCAAACTCCACTTGAGGCCAGTGAATAGAATCAAAAGCGTTACTGATATATAGAAAATGATATTTGGAACCCAAAATGTTAAATAATACCTAGTTTTTTTTAATTAAAAAGAAAAAAGAAACAAAAACATGGAGGTTATAGCAGAAACCCATGAAGAGAAAAGCGAAACAAAGAAAAAAACAAAAGCTATCTAGCTCAGACTAAGTTATTTAGAAAAGCACTCCTCACTGCTGAATGTGAAGATAGATCCCATAAAAACCTGTAAAAAAAAAACAATTAAAAGAATCCATATATTACTAGATAAATCTATGCAATAAAACTGATGCAGAGAATTAACGCAAGCCACATAGAAATGTGCTGCAATGACTGAGACTGCAGTGATTTCTGCACACAATCACCAAGAGAAATGAGCTTCATCTTTACCCAAAAAACAAAGTGGATTTGAGAACCAGCCTAGAAATAACACCTAGTAAGTAAGACAGAAAAAAAAAAGAGAAAAATTTAGATATTATAAGTAGTACATTTGAATAATGTGGGTGTTCGAATATATTGCTCTATTGATATTCTCGGTGCGATTTAGAATGTCAAGCTTATAATGACATTAAAGAAACGTTTTATAGGAGGCTATTTCCATATATAGATTTCTAACTCATCATCTTATAAAATCAACAAGTAGTTAATGGACCATATGTGCATGCATAACTTTTGCTAAAAAGTGGGTTTGGACTTAACTCAATCTTACAAAATCAATTTATAAATTAAAAATTACTTTTATTTATATAGTTTATCTCAGTACTATCTTTATTTGATGTAGGACTTTAACATGTTCCATTTTTTTCATGGTTACTCGTTATGGGGACTTTCAACATACTCCTTTATCTAAGTGTGACTACATCTCTCCTTATACTCTTAAAACGTGACAAACATAGAAATCTATTTAGGATAGATTGTAATACCATGTCAAAAAATGAGTGAATCTAATTCTATACATTTCAAACATCCAATTACAAAATGTACAGTTATGATCAGCTGGCAGCTTCAACTTTCTGAACCGTGTTTTTAATTATTATTTTTCTCATATATAAAACATTTTATAAGGGTCAAGATTGCCCAATTGAAAATATATAAATCGAAAATTAATCTGAATTCGTATTGCAGTTCAATACCAAATTGTAAAAATGCTGCCAATGGTTAGACACACACATATGAGAAGTAGGGAAAATTCTACCCAATATTCTCCTATTGGTAGAAATTAAAAACTCCCGATCTAGCTCGTGTGACTTGATCAATGTAGCTTTACAAGTGATTAATTGTATTTTACATAAAAAAACAATTTTTAGATAAACGATTATTTTGATCTTTGATTTAAAGAATAATTACAAATAAAACTAGCGTTTTTGTACTCTCTTTGACCTTAGCATGGTCTTGTCAAAGCAACTCGAGCTGGGAAGTACATGCAAAATAGACATCAATCAAGTCTCGGATCAGTAGCAATACTAACGCAGTGACAACATAGAAAATTAAACATACATGGGTCGCTGTAGTCTCATAATTATGAAGGAAGAAATATGCAGGGTGCACTACTGTTTCGAGACGTACCATAAATATTGATTGACTAACGTTACCATTTACTTGACCTATATAAAGGTCCCAAAACGAACATAAACAACCAAGAAAACAGACCGAAAAGATTTCAGTTGATACAACTTCTATGTTCAGACCCACTTCTATTATATCATTATGCATTAAAATCTGTCACTACTACATAGACACGTTTGGTAACACTCAATAACCGTTATGCACCTGAGCCATTTAGCCATTACGCAACCAAGCCACTTGAGATTTATTAACTTGGTATATTAATTGAAGTTTCATTACCTCAATGGATGTGTTATATAGCGTCGAGTATTTCTCGTTTTTCGTTGAGTTTGGTACAGCTGAGGGAAGGTTTTTGGTCAATCTTCTACTGATACAATGCAAATATATATGCAATAATTAATTAATTAAATCAAACAATTGTGTTAACAAAAAACAAAACGCATACTAACAATTGTTATTTTGTTGTCTGTGTGAAGATAATTATTTTAGTGCGGAAGTAGTATGAATTTGTTAACCATTTTCCCTCATATATTGATTAATTAAAGTGTAAAATAATAAAGACTCTAAATAAAAATAAATAAAATATTTAATATCTTAAGAGTGAAAGTATTTTATTTTTAAATGTTTAGAATAATTTCATAAAAATATTAATTAATTCAACGTTAATAAGACTTTGCTTAGAAAAATTCTAACATTATATGAAAGAAGTTTTTTAATTAATTCAACAAGCTCAATCAATTTTTTTGTTAGTCAATCAATATTTCTAAACTACAACCCATACGTGTGAGAATCATTGAACGATATTAGATTAATATACTAAATTAGACTATTGAAACTTTAGTTGCTTTATTAATTTTTCTAATTATTGTATCTACAAGTTGTTAGTCAATGACAAATTTGCTCGAATAAATTAACCTGAATCTAATTAAAACTCACAAGCAGACATTTCTGCATTATTTTAGTGTGTATTGCTACCTTTTTGTTAAATTTGCATTAGTTAACTTATTTGAGATACTATTTCATTTTATTCCTTTCTCCTCGTCCTCAAACCGCTTGTGGTGTTGTTTAGGGAACATAAATAATAATATAATTGCCCTAGGCTTGATTGTTCGAGCAACACAGATTTGCACGAAAACACAATGCTTGTGGTTTTGCTTTTATTCTTCCTTTAAAGTTGAAACTAGCTAGCCGCCTAATACAACAGACAAAAGCTGATTTACAATAGTTTCTTTAAACTATTAATCCTGCTTTTGTAAGGCATCATAGAGGAACAAAAGTGTGTGCTTTGTTTTTGTAAATGATTGACTCTTTCCTCCCAACGTCCTTGGAGCTCGATCATTACCAACTTTTATGAAATTTGTTATTATTAATTAGTATTTTTATAACTAGCTTTTGCGTTCCCGTTCAACTGTAGCTTACTCTTGGTATTATTGATAAAATATCCACGAACAAATCATAAGTAGAGGGGGGCATATTTTCTTGTTTTAAGAATTTAATTACATTTATTTTAAACTCATTTTAAATAAATCTTGCGGAGAATCTACAAATTAAATATATAAAAAAATTGTATAAAGTTTAAACTTTGTTGTCTGTTAATTAAAAACATTATTAAACCTTGTTAATATTCACTCTTATATAGTGATGCTAAATTTATTTGGTTTTTTGGTTACCATACGGTTATAGTAAAACTAAAAATAAAATAAATTGACAAAATATTAATTGGTATAACTCGTCCTCAGCTTGAATTGTACTTTATAACATTAATTAGCACATGTACGGGATTCTTGTCGGCAAGAACTTTTACAATTGGAAAATGTTAATATCCACTCCATGAATATAATTATCCTTCACAAATCAACTTGCTTACGCTTAAAAATAAGGTCCAATTGAGGAGCACAGCTAGAAATAGCAGAAATATAGTAATATTTTTTTAGAAACGATAAAACGACGATATCGTTAATTATTGTGCAAAAATGAAGAGAAAGGGTAATTAATTTAATTGCCAGAAAGTAATATACCATCAAACTTAGCAGATAGGAAACAAGCTAGGATGATTGGCTTTACTGATTCTTGATTTCTTAAAAGGCAAGTATGGCACATGGTAAAACTAAAACAAAGGAAACTTGGCAGAGGGGTTCCATAATACGACGAAGTATGAAGTAAAAGAGAGGCACCATTTCGCTGTACGTGGAAACTAGAGGTGACCTTTCCGCGCACCAAACAGCACGCAACTTTCCTTGACCTAATGTAAATGTGAAGGGTGACGGCTTTGTGTGAAGCCGCGCATCTCTATCTCTATTAGCTTCCACCCGATGCATCCACCGCTACACACAGGTGTACACTGCCCAAATTCATAGCTTCTGTTATATATATATATATATATATATATATATATATATATATATATATATATATATATATATATATATATTTAAAAAGTCTAGTTATTTTTTTACATAATAATTTAAGAGTGAAAAAATAAGATTTTTAATTTGACGATGGAGAGAAATAAAAAATAATAATGTAAAACATGTTTTATAAATTTATTGTATAAAATAAGTGATTTCATAATTTAATATTTTTTATTAATGTTAGATAAAATTGCATACATGTTCCATGTACAAATGAATTAAGTGTGAGTTTAAAACCATTTAATAATTATATTGATATTCTTTTTTATTACATGCTTAAATAGAGAATAGATGAGAAAATTGAAAATTTTTTTTTTCAATAATGATTTTTAGTTGTTCAGTTCAGCTAAATTAATCTACTTTGTTGGAATTAAAAATGACTTGTTTTCTTGCTAGCCATATACTATATAGAACACACAATGGTACGTATGCCATATATATAATCTGTCAAGTCTTCCTAGATTCCAAGTTACCTCCCTGTAAACCTTGGAATTACAAATAATGATTCCTATATACTTTTATGTTTTAATTTTAATTATGAAGCGTTGTTGAAATGCCAACCCCAGGTTAAGCATTCTTCCCAAACCTTAGTGAAGACAAAGCATTAAAAAAAATATGGTCTGTATATTCCTCCTTTAGACCATAACCTCATTACAAATCCTTATCTGAGAGCAGAATGATACCTTGCGACAAAAGATTGGCCTCCAATGGAATTCGGTCCAAGAGAACGTGATCATGAGCACCATCAAATTACTAGGTGATTCCAAAATGACTTGAAAAATCCATCAGTTTGGACTGCATTCCTGCGTCTTATTTTCTTGAATGCTGACGTTACTGTGTAAGCCACGCTCCCTCATATTTGTCCTTGATATACGGCTTCTGCAACTTTGCTTTATCCACTATTGGAAGGAACTGGTTTCGTTAAAAGATTAATATCTCATAAATAAATAAGTAACCTTCACCAGTACTCCTATTTTCAATGCCAACTCCCCTCCCCCCATTCACCTACATGGCAGAATATCCACTTCTTTTACAAATATTACCTTTCGGCCTATTTTCCACTTCCTCCTCTTAATATCTCGAGACAAATATCCTATGCCAAATATTTTTGTGGAACATAATTGATAGTTGGTTAAATTAGAGTGATGTGCACACAGAAGTACACATGAGGTGACATGTTACAAAATATATTTGATTTAGCATGATCATGGTCACATATTTGATAGTTTTTATGTAAATTATAAATAAGTAGAAAAAATGTTAAATAGTCATAGTAAGATGTTGAACATTTTTTTTAATACAAAAAATGGGACAACAAATTTTGGAGATATTTTTCAAGACGTGTGTGATGACATATATCATATTAACATTTTATTGCCAAATAAATAACACAATTTTTTTGTATGATTGGTTATATCAGAGTAAGTACCCAAGTACATACGGGCGATATGTTTAAAACTGTATATTTAACCGATGTAGCACTGTCATTCTATATTAGACAGCTTTCATGAAAATTACAGGTAAGCTTCAATATTTTAAAATAGTAATCGTATTGATATTGAACATGTATTTATGTAGCATATTCGATCATCTCAAGTATTTCTACGTATTAATTTTTTAATATTTTATACTGATACAAAGAATAATATTATAAAAACTGAATCAGTGAAAAATATATTCTAATGACTGCATGATTAATGTCACTATTTGGAACGATGGTTCTCTTTCTTATTTAAGAATCTGCATCAATTTTCTCTATATCAAACTAGTTTTATATATATAGATATTATAGAATGAAAGGTACGAGTCGTGCCTTGTAATATGTATTTTATTCATATAAAATGTCATTAAATTAATGACATAATGTTGTAATGCCTTTGATTCAGAGTAAATAAATTGAAAAAGTGATAGTTGCACACTGTTTTATTTATTTATTTATACATGCAAAAGTAGTCAAAATAATTGACATACTTGTCTACATCAAAAGTTGACGAGGAAAAGTAAACCTGCGTAGCTAGCTAGCTGTCCCATGTACACTTTTATTTAAAAATTGAAACATAAAAAAATCTTGAAACGAAGCAGCTAATAGAATCCATTATTTATATATAACAATAAACTACTATATACACATACAATGTATTCTAGTTTAGTCCCCTAAAACACGAGCAAGTTATTCTGGGTGTCGTAGCCCAACTTCTCCAAATTCGGCTGGACTGCAAATTGAATCATAGGTGGTGGTCCACAAGTCAATGCCAAGGTATCAGGAGATGCATTTGGAATATGCTCCGTCAGGATACTTTCAGTGATGAATCCCACACTGTATTCCCACCCTTCTCTTATGCTTTCTTGTATCACGTACCACACCTTCAACCTATCATACTTCTTAGCCCACTCATCAAGCTCTTCCTTCAGCAATATATCATCCTCGGTTCGGTTCGCGTAAACCACATGCATCTCGGTGCAGTCCTCTGGATCCTTTAGAATGGCTTGAACCACTTGGTAAATGGGTGTGATTCCTGTGCCACCAGCCAACATGGCTAGCCTCGTGGCAAACCTTGGTTTCCCATGAACGAGGAAGTTTCCTCTGCCAGTGTATTCAATGTGGCCAAGTGGGCCTTTCACGTCCAAGACAGAACCAATGGGGAGAGAGTCCAAGTGTTGAGACATGATCCCACCGTTGGGGAACTTAGGGTGCACCCCTTTGAAGTAAACCTTAACGACGAGGTCGAAGTATCCCACTTCGTGAACGCTGCTTGTTGGAGTGTAGGCTCGCATGCATAGTTTCTCGTCAACGGTGGCACATAGGAATATGTGCTTCCCAACTGGCAAACCCATGAGTAGGTCGTCGGAGGGGAGGGCAAAGCGGAAAAGCCTAACGTCGTGAGAGATGGAGGTTTTGGAGATGAGCTTGCATGGGATTTTCTCGCGTGGGTTAAGAGCCACGCTTCGCATTGGTGTAATCACTTCCTTGATGGGGGTCAAAGGGATGGTGTCGGAGCTGCCATGCACGGAGGGGTTTGACGATGAAGAATCAGAGTTGTAGCAGGTGGTGGTGAGCTCGCCGATTCGGTAGTCTTCAAGCATTTGCTTGGCTTTGTCGGAGTGGATGGCTTCGAACTCCTCGGTGCAGTCGGTGCCGGCGTTGATGAGGATGCTGTCTGTGCCACCGGGATGGTCTTTGAGGAAGCGGGTGCAATCATAGACATGACCGTGGACTATGATCCAAGCCGAATCGGCGTTGTTGTGCCTTCTGACTTCAGACATGGTATAGGTTTTTGAGGTGGTGTTCATGAATGGGGAGGAGACACTCTTCTTGAGGGTTGGGTTGGACTCAGATGATTTCTCTAGGTGTTTTTCTTTTGCCATCCATCCGCCGGATTGGTTGCCTGGTTGGGTGGGGTGTTCAAACACTATACCTATCTCACCCTTGTGGGGCCTGCACACATTGGTTTTCACTCTGAACCAGCAGTTGTTCATCATGCCCTGTACATGTCAAAACTTATTTAATAAAATAGACTCAAAGTCGGGCACTTTAGTAAAGATTTTGATTAGATTTTAAGTCACGGGCAATAGTTTATTGCTAGCTGTCACTATTTGATCGGAGCCAATGGTTTGCAAGAATCTATCAAACAATGTCGCGGTCAATGAGCACGCGGGAATGAAAAATACATGAGAGGCAATGGATCGATGAAATAATTGATGACTTGATGTGATACGATAAAAAGAGAGAATGTAAAAAATAAAAACAAAAATATAGTGACAGAAAGAAACTATGAAATAACGTGAAAAAAAAAGTGAAATATGGTGTGCAAAAATAATTATAACCATACATTCATTTATTTTTATTTCATTTCTTTTATCTCTATTTTTCTTTCTTATCAAGTTATTTATTACATTTTTTTCTTTCACACACATATATATATATATATATTCAAAATGGCAAAAAATAATTATTACATATACGTTTTATGATTTTATACCATACGTTTATTTTTCTACGTGTACATGGGTCATAGTAACTGTTTAGTCTTTACTATTGAGATTAATAATAGTATAATAGTTTATTTTTGCTAACTGACAAAAAAAATGGTACAGTTAATCAGTAATGGAGACAATTTGATCCGATACTTATACAGCAATAGCAATCACCAATGTGACCAGCACTACGTGCATTGTAATTGTAGTTAACAATCCTATCAAATTTCAGAGGCCTAATTAAAGTTAAAATTTCAATTAAAAGAATGTGGCAGAGACAGGAACGTACCATAACATTCCAAATGAGCTTTTCAGGTTGGGTGTTGAGGGCCTCGTCCCAAGCACGCACCGCAATCTCCCTGGCTCCGAGCAGGTCCAAAACCTCAACCTCCACAGACCAAAAACACCAACACCAGTACTTTCCATATTTGTTGGGTTTCTCCGGACAGTCCAGTGTGCACACTTGCCACGTTTCACCTCCGTCCAGGGTTACCTCAACACGTGTCACCTTTCTCCCACCACCTGCACGTGCAACAAGAATAAGGTATAATTATACTCTCACCAACAATTAGTAACGTTCCAAGTGGATCACCACCACTAAACAAAATTCAACCGACTGCCCACGGTCTATTGCAAGTCGAAACAGCAATTCCGCAAATTCCAACCTATTACTCGCTCTAAAATACCACTGATTACGCTAGAAGCGAAACGCCAAATGTGACCAATTAAACATCTACCAAATGCATTACGAAATATTTGCAGAAGCTATTACGTACTATATAAAATAAACACCAAGTCCCAATCTTTGTGTTTTCTTTTTTTTAGATATATATTTGAATCCTCAACATAAACTTGTTGATTTTCATAAATACTAACAAATTTTTCTCTACAGTAGAAAAAAAAATCAGCTCTCACTCCTGAAAATCAATATTATTGCCATGATTTTTCTCCCTCTAATTTAGAGAGAAAAAATCGTGTTGCTAGTTTCCGTATTTCCGTATTAATTACTGCTTCCGCCTCATCTTTTTTCCATTATGACTTTTTTTTTTTAAATTACTTTTTTTTACAGAATTTTTTGTTTGTTTACTATTGTGAAAATATTTACTCAAACTGTTATTAATACTGGAAAATAAACAAAACCCCTGTTATATTTAATCATAAAAACCTGTTTTCTAATGGAAATAAAACTCACCGGAATACGCATAGCCTCTGATGAAATAAGGCATCTGAGTAGTCCATGAGTTGATGGGCAAGATCTCCTCGTGGCAAGGCGTGGTTATCACGGAGTTTATGTTAAGCTCGTTGATAATATAGTCCGGCTTGTACCACCAAGCTAAAAAAAAATTGAAACAGAGAAAACATTATTTTATAATCAAAGTCTATTAGAATTTATGAGAGCAAAAAAATAAGAAAAGGGAATAGTAGAATACCTTGAGCATTGGCAAGTTCGGCATCAACGTGAGAAGGGAGTACCCTGTTATCCTTATAATGGTAATAGTTTTGAGATTGGTCGGTAGTAACAATGATGCGCTTCAACCATTTGACCATGCGGCCACCAATGAAACCGGGTATTATCATTCTAACGGGGAAGCCGTGATCCGGGGACAAAGGCTCCCCGTTTTGCATGTAGGCGAGAATGATGTCGCGGGAGGGATCCAGTGCAACCTCCCTCAGGATACTGGTTCCGTACTTGGACCCACCTCCACCTGGCAGATCCTCGGCCCCTTCGAAGCACACGTGGAGCGCGCCCTTGGTGCGGGTGTAGATCCCGCAGCTCTTGAGCAGGGTGCGCAAGGGCACGCCGCGCCACACCGAAGTGGAGATGGCGGCTGCCCCCCAGTTGAAGCCGATGCTCTGTTTCACCATGTTCTGTTCCTTCCGCCGGTTCCCAGCGCAGACGAGTGTGGCTGGGAACTCGCGACTGGGGAAATCGTGGAGGAGTTGCTCCATGGTGAAGCATGTGGGCCTGGTGACCAGGCCCGTGACTTCCACGGTCCAGTCCTCCCAGCGGGCCCGGGGGACTGGCCCGTGGTTGCGGACGTAGTGGAGGGGGACCGGGGTGATGAAGCCGTGGTGCATGAGGCGAGGGAGGGGTGGCTCCGAGTTAAACGGGTGCTTTCCCGTTAAACGGACAAGGGAAGAGTTCCGTTGGATCCAGTGGTCAGAGGTTCCATCGTCGCGCGGGTCGAAAATGGAGGATTCAACTTCCGTTGTTCCCTTGCGAATCAGGTCCTTCAAGTTCAAGGTGGTGTCTTCTTCTTCGTCGCTTGAGGAATCCGAGAGTGGCGGCGGCGGCTGGGGTAGCTTCTTGGGACGCGGGATATCCGGGCCTGGTTTGAGGGGCCGAACGACGCCATTGTGGAGGCCGGGGTACGGACGCTGGTCGACGGAAGCCGCCATTGAGGAAATTAAATGAAAGGAAAAGAAAATTAGAGTTTGAAGAGATTGTGTATGTTTTCTTCGAACATGAGAGTTGGATGGTTTTGGAGAAGGTAGAATGGTTTTGTTTTTGAACGAGTGAAAGATGGAGGGATTGGGCGAGTTATATAGAGGCGTCGTGGGGAAAGAGACGTAACCAAACCAAGTATCGAGAAAAAGACTGTGTACTATGGCTATGTCAGACCAATTATATTTCCAAAAATTATAGTAAATGGAGTAGTATTTTAAAAGTTTTGCATTCTCAACTAATTTAGCGATTTTGTTTCTTAAAAATAAAAATATCATTTTTAAATTTTATAAACTTATTATGTATTTATTTATTATATTTATAAATTTTATATTTTAAAAATAAAAATATCATTTTTAACAAATAAAAAAAAATAGTTGCATTATAAGTTTGCCATCCTATCGTAACCCACAAATTTATATCAGGATTGGGTTACATTAGAATTTCTAACCCAATCCAATCCTTTTTTTTATGAATGACGAGTTGCATTAAATTAGGTTAGATTTACATATTTCAACATCTCTTGTCATTATCTTATTTATTTTATTGTATGAATTGAACTTAATCAAAAAACTTATAATATCTTACACATTATTAAATTAATTGAGTTAGACTCTTTAATATTAAGGATATTTAATTTAAGATTGAAAATTGAATCCCAGTTTTTTTAACTGAAAAATTGAATCCAAGTTTAACTAATACTAATAAAATAAAATCAATGTAAAAGAAAAAAATAGTTATTCCTCAAACAAAAATCAATGTAATAGGGATTTTTTTTTATTTTATTAAATTAGTTTAGGTTACTAAGCAAGTTTGGGTGTTGGTCTGTGATAAATTCTATTAAGAAATTAGAACAATATCCATGCATGAAAGTAAAGTGCAAGTGATGTATTCATACATATCCTATGTTTTTCAATAAAAAGTAAAAAGTATCCGTGTAAAGAAAATTAGAGAGAGTGACAGAAATATATAAAACATAAAGAAACAAGTACCCCAATGGATAAATGAAGATCAACCAACTATTTTTCATATAAATAATAAGTTTAGTTTTGGTTATCTTAAGCAATTCTTGGGAACATAGTGTACTTTTGTGTTTGTTTTAAATTTTAAAAAACTTATTTCCGAATATAAAATATTTTTTTTGAAAATAACTTTTATTCGAAAAGTCTATGTTGATGTCAAGGTGAAAATAATATTTTTTTATTTTAATCTTCTGATTTATCACTTGTTCCATTATAGTGTGAAATTCATGTTTCACATTTTTATAATATTGCTTATATGTAAAAAAAAAAGGCTCTATATTAGTATTATCAACCGATAGTTGAGTCTAATGTAAGAGAAAATGATTGATTAAGTGATTTAAGACTATCATATAGTTCTAACTAATCTCTACATACTAGTAACATGTAATTGAATGATATTAATTTTTCTTGTAAATTTAAAAACTTAAATATATCATAGAAATTGTAAGGACTATAAACATGTGATGATTGAATATTATCTAATAGTTTCTTCTAACATAAAGGGGTGAACTTTTGAATCAAAGTTTGAATTCCGGCAAGGAGAAATACTTATATTTAATGTTCCATCTTAACTCAATTAAAATTGTCTCCAAAACATATACTTGTGAGAAAAAATGACTCTTTAAATGATTGTGTGGTCAATATATAACTTAAACCATTATCTTTTTTTATTAGATATATGTGCTAAAGTTAAGGTTAAATTATTTGGATATTGTCTGAATTTAATCATTGGTAAAAATAATTATTGGTCATATTTTATTTATTTTTTAGCTGAATTTTAGATTAATTAGAATTTTTTTTTGCTTGATGAACGGAAGAATTAAGAAGAAAAAAAACTTATAGGGACAGGGGGAGTCACGTTGTGTTCATTTTGTGATTGTTGCGGTTTACACCCTTACCGTTCACTTGTATTTATATGGCTGAAGATGGGCGAGAAGTTTAATAAACAACAATGACTTGTTAAAGAAAATTTTACATTCAGATGTTCAGAAAAAATTACGAAGGAAACAGCGTAAACTCCCTCAACATTTGATCAGCAAAGATGACATTACCAGAATAAGTAAGATCTTTTTAATACTCAGTCATTTCTTTTCTCATGAAAAAAATTATATATAGAGACGGTTTGTTTAATTTTTGTTGTTGTAATAAGCATTTATTTTAATAAAATAAATATTATTTTTATTTTTATTGTGTTTGTCTAAACTGTTTTTGTTAAAAAAAAATTGTTTATTTTAAGAAGCAAAACTTATATACTTATTAAAAGAATACTTATACAAAAGCACTTATTTTAAAGTTATTTTTTAAAAATTTAAATAAATTCACTCATAATCTGATTGTATCTTAAATTATGTTAATTTGTAGCAGTTAAATTTTGAATTTTCCCTCGTGTTAATCACGAGAATTTAATTTATATGTATTGATAGTGTAATTTTATTTTTTTTTTGCATAAGTATTAAATTTATTTTCTATCACAATATATTAATGAATAAGATAAGTGATGATAAGACTAGCTAGTTCCTATTTATTATCGATCTATAAAAGAAAGTTATATTGTTAATTTGTATAAATTAAATTCCAGTTACAATTCTTTGGAATTCGAATTTAGCTTTGGTTTCTTTTAATTTTTAACAAAATTAAGTTAGGTGTACTGGATTTGAATGTAAATAATGGCCGCAAAAAAGGTTCTCTACTCGATTATATTTCTCTGTTGCTAAATAAGCTTAAAACCACGTCTAAAAACAATGTCAATTTCTTTACTATTTTCTAGTCATTTTGTTTAGATATATTTCGTTAAATATTATATAATATAATAAAATTTAAGTCTCTGATAAATTTTAAAAATTGAAAAAGAGTAAGAAAATGTTTGATAGACACTTAGAGAGAGAAAATGATATAAATATGATGTAATAAGAAGAGAAAAATATAAAAAAATGAGATATGTTGATGAAATGTTTAAAATAAAGAGTAATTTGTATATCATTACTCAAAAGAGCATTCATATGATATAATCCTTAATCTTACACCAGGAAACAAAATATAGGTATCAAATGAACTTCCTAAAAACAAAAAAGATCATTAGAAAACATCTTATTATAACAAAAAAAGATTAAGAATTTCCAGGACAATGTGTTCTAATACACACAAAAAATCTCATTAGGTAAGACTCAGGGTCAAAGATAGTTTACAAACACTAAGTATTAAAGTTAACAATATCTCAAATGTGATAATCTTAACAATTTTAATAGATTTGAGGTTAAAACATTAGTGCTAAGAGGACCTAGATCAATCTTATTTCTTAGTCTCCATTAGAAGGCATAAGACTCAAGGTCAAGCATAGTTTAAGACCAACCCCATAGCGGAATGCAATTTTTGAATAACAAACAAAATTTTGTTAATTCAAACATAATTATAATATATGTATTATAGTAATATACTAATTTGTTATATTAATAAAAATTATTTGTTAATATCTAAACCATATATACCATTAGTGTAAATCTATAATTTTTATATTAAAGATTTAATCTTTACTAAATAAAAACCATATTAAATAAAATATGTAATCTTCAATATACAACATTTTTTCAATTAAAACATTGGAACAATACTCCCCACATTTGCAAAGTAACACTGAAAGGTCTTGTAGCCAATATCCAAAAGAAAAAAAAAATCAATTTTTAGTTACATTTCATTTTATTATTTAATGTATAAAAATTGCTTTTGATGGTTAAGATTTCGTGAACTCACTTTTGTAATTACAAGGAATCCACGTACTTGCAAGAGTTCTTTCTTAAAAAAGTAAACAAGTGGTACACTTTTTTTTTTTTTCTTAAGCTGAGGATATTTTGGTGAATCTAAAGAGAAGATATTAAATTATACATGAATTATCATATTGAACCATAGATTTTAAATTACCCTATCAGTTTGCAGCCAATTAATATGAAGAGCCACCAAAGGGGTTCAATTCTATTGAGCTGCCATATGCATGCTTGTTATGGCCACAGATTTTAAACAGGCTTTGTAGATCCACACTTTAGTTATTTAATAGAAGAAGCAAGGCAATTTTGATTTGGGGTCAAGTGTCTCCAAGATTCCCATGATTGATCAACATGCAAAGCTATAATTTAAACCCTAATGGTAAAAAAAAAAAAAAAGGTCTAAAAAGAGAGGAACATAAAAATATGGGAGGGACAAGTTAGGCAAGTGCGAAGTGGCGCATCGTCTCTCCCAACAGCCAAGGAAACGACCCAAACCAAAACATGGGGCTGATTTACGTACCAAAGCAAGAGAGAGAAAATTCATAGGCCGTGGTTACCAATTTTGCAATTGCAACAACCAAAAATGAAAAAAATAAAAAGGAGAGTCACCATAATAACCAAACTAGGGTCACGCGGCTACTTGGAAACTGAGAAGGGGTAATCTTAGAAGTTATCTTGGCTCTTTGACGAACCCTGGAGTCACCTTGTTTTGTGGTGGCTCCTTTATTTTCTCTCTCTGTCACTCTCTTTTCTTTCTGTCACCCACTCTTACATTACATGCATCTCATCTCAGCCAGATATATATAAACCACCCCTTTCATTGAATTTTCCTTTCAAACCACTTTCTTCCAAAATCCAATCTATATTCATCTGACGACATAATAATAAATATGCACCCCGCTTCAGGAATATGAGTGCGTCACAAAAGGCTCAACAAATTTATAATAATATTAATATGAAGAAAAAGGTTATGCAAATTTTACACAGTCAATTTAATCATAACTTATTATATATAATAATTTTTTTAATTTTAAAAATAATTATCTTAAAATAATTTAAATAATAATTTATAATTAAATAATATAAAATTATATATTATCAATATATAAACATTAAACTCTGTTAATATATTGAAACCAGCAAAAATATACTATTATTTGTGTGTGTTAGCAACGTACGATGATACCACAGAAACCACATCTAATTTCGTTTGGTGTTGGATATTTTTCATTGTTAGTTTTGTTTACACCCACATGCTCCCTGCCATTCCGGCCTAGACAGCCTAGTGATAACTGATAGTGATAACTGATAAGTGACTACTATCCTATGCTGTATCTTTGCGTGAATTAGATTAGATATTATTCAGAAAATAGTGCCTAAATTTAGTCGCTTTCTTTTTTTATTCAGAAATTTATTAGTCGCATTCTATATTTGATATTGGAAATTTAATTTTTGTATCTTTATATATTTTAATATAAATCTGTGGTTAAGAATAATTTAAATATATTCCAGTTATATTAAAAGATTTTAACTTCTATTTTTCGCAGGTAAACAATTTTAAGTTAAGTATATTGAAATTGATGATTTCGACTTTAAGAAAATGATATCCAAATAATTATGTTCGCTCCTATTGGTGAAAACCGATGGCAATTCAGATATCAAAATACCATTCATTGGTTTGTTCTCACTCAAGAAATTGCGATAACGAATAGGAAAAGGGCCACAAGCATGCATGCACTATTTGATCCCTAGGCCAGTCCTGCAGTCCATGATTATTTAGTAATTAACGAAGAAAAAAAAAACTCCGCCTGTCTTTTTTTTTTCTTAATTACTGATTTAGTTTTTATAATTTTTAAATTTATCTCTTTTGGTCTCTATAATTAATAAGTGAATTTTATTCTTTAAAGTTTATATTTTAATTGTCAAAAGATCTTTATCGTTAATTTTTTAAAATTTTATTAATTAAAGAATTTTAAAAACAAAAAATTTTTAAAAATTAAAATATAAATTTTAATAACTAAAAAAATTCGATTATTAACGGTAGGATATAAATAGAATAAATTTAAAAATTATAAAAATTAAATGGGTAATTAAATTATTATTTTTTATCCATTTTCCCTTTAGTCCAACGTTCTATACCTTGGATTGTAAAATACAAAAGTGAAGTGTAAGGGATCACATAATCACGCTACAATTCCTAAATTTGATATGATATTCCTATTCCTACATAGCTTTAGAGCTTTATTATTATTATTATTATTATTATTATTATTATTATTATTATTATTATTATTATTATTAGAGCTAAGCTAGAGCCTAGAGAAATAAAGAAACCGGAGGAAAAAGAGCAAAACAAAATACACGGACAATTAATTTTCTGTTTAGCTATACCTCATCCATTTATATGTCAATGTCGAAAGTCATACAATCTCTATTCCCTCAGGTTTCTCCAGTTAAAAATGAAAGCGAGTATAATGAAATACTATGTTAATTAAAAATTAATCAAGTGAGGACTATATAAATAAAAAAGGTACATAAATTCGAGGACTATATAAATAAAGAAGGTACGTAAATTCATTGTTTAAAATCGAGTCAATATATAATAGCAAGCTAATTGTGGTAATTTGTCGTTTTCTTCATTAATAAATATCTCTCCCACTTTTGCTTCTTGTGTCCTTAATTAAAAGCTACTTAGGAGCTTAATTAATCGACATAAAGTATCATTTTCAATGTTCAAACTATTACCGGTTTATTGTATTGTATCTCCCACCAGTCTCTTTAGATGTTGGCATATTCTATTGCAAATATATATATCTGGTGATTATTAATTCCTTTCTGTCGCTTCAAGTGGATGCTTTGCAAGATGCTATTCTATAAGAAAATTTAAGCTGAGAAGAAAGGATAATGAGACACTGGCTAGCCAATTTGAAGCCATGTTGCTACCAGAAATACGCACTTAACTATATTGTAAGTTTTTTTTATTTGAGACATCCTAATGATATATGCATTTTTAATGTTCGCTGGAAAATAATTACTATTCCACTGATATTTGGTAACTTTGTGGTTGATGGAATCGGTTACTTAGATTCTGCATATTTAAGAGATTTAAATAAGATAAGAGAGAAATTTTATTCCTTAATTATAAGATAAAAATATAATTCTAATATAAAAAAGTATCTTTTATTAGAGGAAAGATAAGATACTTACCTTATTTTTTCCTATTTACAATATCTGAAAGGAGAAGATTGAGATTAGATAATTTTATTTCTCCCCATATAAAAGACTATTGAGACTCAAGTAAAGATTTTGATTTCAACTCACATACTATTGATATTTGTTTATTTCTATGCCTCTAACTTGAGCATTAAAATGTCTTTGTAGGTATCCCCTACCACAGTTCGTGGAGAAGCTCACGAAAGTGCACTGTCGTGAGCAGGTATTGTCAAATCTGATAAGAATATTTGGTATTCATCGTGGGACAAGGAAAAAGTTTTCCTTTGATCACATCATCATCATCATCAATGGCGACAAACGACAACAACACCTCCACATGCAACCTAAATAGTACCACCACTAGGGCATGCAACCAACTTGTTTGGCATGCTCGCCATAGGAACCCCTGAAAATGGGAGCCCAACAATAGTACTGAAGATACCATGTCAGGTGTATGACAATCATTCCTTGATCATCACCCTGTAAAGGGAGATGAATGCCATGAAACAACAAAATGCCCAAGAGATGGAGGACCTCCGAAGGGAGAACATTGCCCTTAGAGAACAGTACCAGAAGATCCAAGAGGATAACAACTTGTCATCATGGAAACCGATGAAGTCGACACGATGTGGAGGGAACAAACTCTATCGATCACTTAATAGGTCCATAGAGTGGATAATTAGTTCCATCCTTTCATTGATGGCATCATGGAAACACCGCTACCACTCGGGTGGAAGATGTTAACGATAAAAAGATACGATAGAATCTCGAACCCAGATGAACATGTAGATCCATTCATCACCTAGATGAACCTATTCACTAATGACAATGTCATCATGTGTTGAGTATTCCCGACAACCCTAAGGGGAGCAACACTTCATTGGTACACTCGTCTACCAAGAAATTTAATCAGACTAAACTCATTTTAGCTCATTGATCAAAAGATCGAAACACGCAGACAAGTTAAATAAACATTGTTACGCGTAGTTGGCTTAGACCACAGATAACTTAGCTAAAGTTTTGGCTATGAAAAGGACCAAAAGATGAGTTACTTGGCTAAATCAAAAGTTTGAAACTCGTAGACAACTTAAATAAAGACTGCTACGTGCAGTTAGCTTAGACCACAATTAACTGCTAAAATTTTGGCTATGAAAAAAAAAACCAAAAGACCGAGTTATTTAACTAAATCCAAATATTGATACTAGCACTCGACTCAAACCATAGTTTTTTACTTCTAAAAGCTCTTGCAACCAATTTCAGAGCTCGGGGAACATATGTTCTACTTGAACTCGACAACCCCCGTACTCAATGGTCAGTCGAGTTGGCTATTCAGATCCAGAATATCTAGGAAATTTAAATAAGGCAAGAGAGAAACTTTATCCCTTAGTCATAAGATAAAGATATAATCCTAATACAATAAAATATCTTTTATTGGAGGAAAAATAAGATAATTACCTTATATTTCTTTATTTGCATTATCTCAAAGGAGAAGATTGATATTAGATAATCTAAATTTTCTTTATATAAGAGACCATCGAAACTTAGGTAAAGATTTTGATTCTAACTCACATACTATTGAAACTTGTTTATCTCTACGCCTCTGACTTAAGCGTTAGAGTATCTTTACAAGTATTTTCCACCACAGTTCGCAAAGAGGCTCATGAAGGAGCACCACCATGAGCATGTCTTACCAAATTTGACAAGAACAAATATTATTTTAAATGTAGAAGTTTTGCACAAATTTCTTTAAAACCTGAAACCAAGTTTAGGAGTAGTTATTTTACGCTTAGCTCTTGTATAAAAAAAATGTTGTATTTGGTTAAAGAAAAAGAAATAAATGAATGGCTTTGGAAAAATGTTTCTTTTTCATATATGGATCAAGATTAATTTTCCACATCATTGATAGAGTTAGCCATCTAGGAATGTTTTTACCTAGGTCGAATAGGAAAGGTTTACCATGATATCCCTTTCTTATTAAATGTTTTTTTTTTATTATCATGTTATTGGTATAAAATATTTATCGACTTTGCTGATGATTAATTTATGTCGAAAAATTTAATTGATCACCTTTAATAGGATCCCCTGCCTACCACATTTATTTCATCTACCTAATTTTTGTTTGATGATTTAGTATTTCGAAAATACTTATAACAAAAAGGCATATTTATTGTATAGTATACATAATTAAAATTTTTGTTTTTGTCGTGTATGAAGAACGCACCCTCTAATCTAAACATGTTTTTGTTGTGCACAATGCACAACAACAAAAAATGTAATTTTTGTGTATATTATAAATGATCTTTTTTAACCAACAAAAAAATTATATTATTAATTAATTAGAAATAGATATAACTTTTAAGATAATTATTAACTTGTTGTAAAATTTAATAAAATTATTTTATTTAATTATTTGTGATTGCATGGCAAAGTTACTAGATAGAATATTTTTCTCATAAAGAAAAAAGTAACGAAAATAACCTTGATATTGATAGGTTGGGGAATTAGTGTTAGAAAAGAGGGGGAAAAAAGCATTTTTACTAACATAATTAGGTCCTGCCTTACATCATTTTAACGTACAACTATATAGCCATGATGGAGGAAGGTGGCCCTCCAAGTGGCATGAACAGACTGACTTTATTTTTTATTTACAGAAAATACATGTAATATAGCCATGATCTTAGTAACTTAAGAAAAAGAAAATACATGTAATATTATGTCTAAAATACTAACAGGTTAACTGGTCCAACTAAGCGGGCTTCTTAGTTATCCTCTTAGGGAGTGATGGGCCTTCTTCCAGATTTGGCCCCATATCAGATATGCTCTCTGTGGGTGTTGTTGGATGTACTAGGCATATTGCTTGTGCACCCTCCTAAACTTATACAGATTTGGCCTCATACAGATGATCTGATTTGTATAAGTCATACGGATTACATAATCTGTATACTCATTCGATAACCTGATCCGCAAGTGTTTTTTTTTTAATTTTAAAAATATGTTTTACCAATTAATTTAAAATTAATGGCCTAAACAAGAGTTAAACTTGTAACTTTCGCATTGTTAGCATGATGCTCTAACCAACCGAGCTAATAGGCTAATTATGTTATAAAATAAATAATGTTGTTATATATAACAATAAAATTTCTAACGTATATTTAACACGCATGTAAATTTAAATAATAAGTTTTTTGACAATTAATTTGATATAACTTATACGATTAGCTAATCCGTATGTTTTTTTTTAATTTATTAATAAATTAATTTTTTTAAATAGTAAATATTTTAATTTATAAAAAATATACGAATTATATAATTCGTATAAGTTATATCAAAATTAATTGTCACAAAATTTATTATTGAAATTTACATGCACATTAAATATACATTAGAAAATTTACTATTATATATAATAATATTATTTATTTTATAATATAATTGATCTATTAATTCAGTTGGTTAGAGCGTTGTGCTAATAACGCGAAAGTCATAAGTTTAATTCTTGTTTGGGCCATTAATTTGTAACACATATTTTAAAAAAATTTTAAAAAATACTTACGGCCCGCTCTCTGGTTATAAATGTTACGCTTTTTTTTATCATGATCTTGATTTACATGGTAGTGATGGTACAACTTATAATTGCAAAAATCCATTGCTGCCAGGGTTTAACTCCTCATGGTTGCTTTTTAAGAGAGTCGTGATATGTGAATTACATTAATGGAAAGCCAAATCTTTTCGAATCACGTATATATATAAGTTCTGAAAAACCAACCAAACACAGTACTGACAATAAAAATGTTGGATATCCCAAGATTTGCTATTGCTTCATGATGTTTAAAAAGGAGATAATTTGGTGCTAATTTGAGATCAATTTCCATTCCACTTGTGATAATCCATCGCATGGAATTGGAATCAAAGGAAAGGACAGAGGGGAAGAAACAGAATGAGAGTGATGTGGATAGAAACTCCAATTCAAATGGGGTGGTGATCACAGTTTACACGGAATCAGTGAGAACTAGCTCCAGAAAGAAAACAAAGCAAGGTACATATTCTCGAGCTTTGCTTCTTGCTCACTCTCGAGACCTTAGAAATACACCGTCCCAAAATGTTCCATTGCCCACTAAAACTAAAACCAAGGTAATTACTAATTGATTATATTTCTCTCTTTTTCTTCAAGTGACAATTCACGGAAAAGTTAAAAAATATATAATATTTGAAGTTTTTCTAAAAAAAACTAGACTTAATTATCAATTTGGTCCCAAATTATTTTAAATGATTTAGTTTGATCCATAAATTCTTAGAATGAATCAATTTCATCTTCAAATTTTTAAAATGTTCAATTTTATCTTTAAATTCTTAAAAATGAATTAATTCAGTCTTCAAATTTTAAAAAATGTAAGATCAAATTGAACTTTTTAAAATAATCTAGGGACCAAATTGATCCACTTTTAAAATTTTAATGATCAAATTGAACTTTTTATAATTTTTGAGACCAACCTTCTAAAAATTTAGGGACTAAATTGATATAAAAAAAACTGTATATAAATTTTGTCCTTTTGCCAAATTTAAGTGAAGGGTGTATGGTTAACTTAACTCTAACAGGTTCCAATATGCTCGCGCTGCTCCTCAACCCCAAAACCTCCAAGCCCAGGTACCTGCGGAAATGAAAGAGTCGTGTTCAAAGAGAGCGAAGAAAGAAACCCAAATGCCTCCTCGTTTTTGGTATATTTGCCATTAGCATTAATTGCTTTTTCTTTGTGTGATTCTGTGTTTTACTATTTTGATTCGGAATTGAAGTCTTGGAATGAAATTTGTGTTTATCTTTATAAGGAATGTTAGTAATATTTTCTTGTCTTTCTCTTTCTAATATTCTCATTGCCATCAATATTGAAATTTATTAAAAATCATTCATTTTAATAATTTTATTTATCATTAATGTTTCTTACTTAATCTAGAAGCGAAACATATTAAAATTTGTAATTTCTAACAATTTTTTGCCAATCACACGTAAAGTATTAATAAAAAGAGAGTGTGACCATCGTTTCTTTTATCTTTATTTATTTGTATAGTAAAATGAAAAACACGTTGAAATAGTTTTCTTGCAAAGAAATCTAGTGGTAAAGGAGATTCTGACCGTGGGCTATATTTATTTGCAGATTAAAATGAAGAATATGTTGAAACAGTTATCGTGCAAAGAAAACTAGTGGTAAAGGATATTATGATCACGGTCTTATGTAGGGCAACAAATATATTTTTGTACCCCGATGGGTTGATTTTTTTCCTTTTCATCTTCGATATTTCTCATATTGAAAATCGACACGTTTCATTTGGTTTTTTAAGCTGGTCTCTCCACATGCATTTCTTGTTAACTTAAAATTGATCATGAAAAAGTGTTAAATTCGTTTTTAAAAGTGTAATGCAAATTTATGAAAAATGAAAAACATAAATTTAGTCCTTTAATAAAAAAATGTGATAAAAGTCTTATCGATAAATTTGTGAAATCATTTTATTATTAAAATAAAATTTTTAATAATTAATTTAACAATAAATTATATTTTTATGATTAATTTGAAATTAAATTATAAAATTAATTATAATTAAATTATCTTTAAGATTAATTTGTTGTGTTTTTTTTACATTTATACACCAAATTTAAATTTTTCATTTTTTTTAAAGATCAATTTATCAACGTCTGCTTTGCTAGCTTAAAAAAATATTGGCGTCTCACTTTTATAAACAAAGTTGATTATTTAGTGGTTGATAACGTTTAAAAGAGAGGTGGGGGAAAAGTACATATAGTAGACTTGAATGGGTAATGGGAAGACAGATTGCATTATATCCGTCCCTGTTATTTTATCAAATGATTATTGTCGTTCGTGGAAATTCTTAAGCGAAAGATTCGGAAGGTCATAGAACCTTTGAGAGAGAAACTTTCTAAGGTGGATCTAGGAATTAGGTGATTCACCCACGAGTTCGCTATTTTATGCCGTTGGATTTAAATGAAAAATCATGAATGATTCAGATTGTTTATGGTATTCAATTTTTTAAAAGATTAACTTTTCCATGTGAACTGGAAATTGACATTTTTAGCCTTCATATAGTCCTACAAAAATTATGACAGGTTACAAATAAATGATAAGTAGAAAGATTAATTTTTCCATGTGAATCAGAGAGATGATTTAGATTAATGACAAGTTATTCGTTATAAGCCAATTGATTAAGATTAAGTGTTAATACTTTTTAAAAAATTGAACTCACACATGGACCCTAAAAACATGTAAGATTGATTTTATGGATGTATCACATGTATGTTACACAATCAATTGATATATCTCATGTAAGATACTTTGTTAAGTTAAAGAAAAGACTTAATAGAGAGATTAACTAAACATGTATGAAAGCAAGAGTGACTTGTGCAAAGGCATAGGTATGGTACTAGTTACATATTCAAAAAATATTTTTTTTTTGTTAAATTCAAAGACTAAAGTGATAACATTTATCAAATTTAGGGATTAAATTAAGAGTTTAATTGTAATTTGTATGTAAATAAGTTATTTGTCTTGTTAAGGTGACTCATTAGATTTTAATCTCTACTTATTTAGTGGTTCTTTAACTGGTGGTAGAGAATAATAAAACATAATATGATAGGTGGTTTGCACATATGAAGACTTCTACACTTAAGTTAGAAAATATTTTTACAAAGTAATAGTATATATGAGATGAAGATACAAATATAAGAGTGGAAGTTGTTGACCTCAAATAGTGATAACTATGAACCCAAAAAAGCAATAATTGTATTTCAACATATAATGTTATTTTCAAATTATGTTTTTAATCGTTTATCACAATATACAAACAAAAAAATGACTATCACTTTGGGCTCTTTAATGATATGCAAATCACTTGACTAACAATGTTGATATTATGTCATCAGTTAACGTTAGTACTTAACAGTAAAGACTAAAAGTCATAACAAAAAAAATGTTAGGAGGACTTTGGGGATCAAAATTTAAATTAAGAACTAAAATTCAAAAATGTTTAGGAACCAACATGATAGTAAGCCCTTAAGTTTTTATAAGATAGTTCCGTCCAAATTTTAGCTTGCTTGTTTTTCGATCTCATTTCTCACTCCCATCCCATCAAACCCACAATGCCTAATTAGATATAAATGTAATGTTCAAACCCTACTCTACATTGCACAACAATATATGCACAATGGATGCAGGAGGCACAAAAAGGCAAGACAACCACCAATTGCAAATCAAGAGGATCTAAGTCAATTGATTGAACACATGCGTGAGTTGTTGTAAATCTTCTGATATTGTCTTCAATTCCTACAAATAATAAAAAAAAGAATTGCAAAAAACTAAATGGATTTAAAAGCTAATACCAATCCCCAGTCTTGAGTCAACCTTTTCTGGAGAATAATGGTCGATTAGAATGGGGGCAAAAGTTGTATTAGTGTGGAGAAAGAGTAGTCTTTGGAGGCATGCGAGGATTTGGAACCAAGGGTTATGCTACTAGGTTGGGATGTGAGGTTTATAGATAGAGCAGGGTTTCTTGGGAAGAGAAGATTGTGCTACAGGTTTGGGGAAGTTTAAGATTGATTTTAGGGTTTTGAGATTACAAAGATGAAGCATCTGGGCTTATAATTATCTGAAATTTAACGAAAAAATAACATCACTTTAGTAAATTCAATTTTTTTAGAATTTTATAGCACTAACGGCATTGGTGTAAAACAGATGATCTGGACAATGTAGCAAACTTGAAGGACCAAAATGGAAATTATAAAATATAAAGGACCAAAGCAAGAATTACTACAAAATAAATGACCAAAATGAAAACTACAACAAAAGCTCAGAGCGTTTGACAAGCTGCGTCATATACGGTGCCGCAAGCATGCAGCCAAGGCGCTCGGGGTCCTAATCAGTAATCACTAATCAGCAGAGTTCCCACCAAGGAGGCAAGGATTACACATTTTCGGTAGTGATCATATCCATGATGATAGCAATATACATACTCCTAAATTGGGTAAAATAAAAACAATAATCTCTAGGCCGACATTTGACAGGGTTCTAAACACCTGCTGGAAAGTCAAATAACAATAGTGGATCCAAGGGCATGCAGAATACAGGACATTCCGTATTCCTAACACTATCAAATAGTAGTAGTATGATTTATTATAAAGTAATTCAACCTGTACAGAAAGTAAATCATACATTGGAAGAATAAAGCATCAGTTCAAAATGAAATTATTTGGGACGTCTTATCGTTCTCCCTAAATATCACCTGTGTTCAATTTCACCACTTTGCATGACCGCATAATAACTAGTCCAACCTATGGGATCTAACAATCATAATGAACTGAATCTCCTAGACCTAGAAATCAGAGGCAGAGCACTCTAAAATTTCCTTTTGTACAGTCTATTTAAAAAAATTATAAAAACAGGGAAAGTCACGGTGGTACCATATCAATCTATAAATGAGATGAACTGCTATAATCTGCCAAATAAATTATAAAATGCTCTGGCATAGCAACAAAACCAGCCATGCCAAGATCACTGACATACTATTTGCAGAAGAACAGCTCTTTCCCCACATTTCTGTAGTTCATAATTTACCTTCTTGCATTTGCTATCCTATGCCTCCGTCGTCTTCTAGACCTTCCTAACAATATCCTGTGGAGTCCTCGTCCAGAGACAGCAGCAGAACCTGTAGATGCAACACTCTGCAAACCAAAATGATCAACATCAAAATTATCAGCAGCACGGTCCTGATTATACCTAATGTTTGGCAAAAAGTGGCCAGTTCTCCCCAAACCAATGGACCTCACCGAGAAGAAATCATCCTCTAGATATTCCGAATCAGAATCATACTCATCACTATAAAAAGCATGGTCATTTGGCTCCAGCACATAATCCCCAAGTACCATAGCCCCTGGTGTTGAAGATAAAATTGTGCTAATCACATCACTTCGTTCTCTTTCACACTCAAATCTCTTCCATTTTTCTTCTTTTATTGGGTCCACTTCTCGCGGTCGTGCAAATGGATGCTTAGACCTAACATGTTTCCTAAGCTCCTTGTAATTCCCCACAAAAGAGCAATCATCTTGCATGCAACTTCTTTTCTTGGCATTCAGAGACTTCCGTGCTGCTTCAACCACTGTCCAACCTTTCACCTGCCGGCGACAAAGGGGGCAAAGAAGCTCAGGAATTTCAGTATTGTCTTTAGATTCACCTGTGCTTAAATCAATATTGGAATTGTTTGCTTCTGGCTGCAAACTTTGAACAGATGTTGCTTTAGTATATGCCTTTTTGTATTGTTCAAAACAGTTTGAATAGCGATGACTAGTAGCACACATGTATGGGCGACAACCCTTGTAATAAGATGAACAAAGGAGAAGGATAGCATTGTGGGGGACCTCCATACAGACTGAGCAGGTTGCATCTTCCCAATCTTTCTTCTCCGATGCTTTAGAAGAGTTGTTCCTTACATTAACATCTTTCAGATTTTTTCTTGCACACGATAAAAGATGCGGGGTTGCCCTCTGACCTTGAGCCTTGCTCCGCAACTTACCAACTTTAGCCATCAACAAAGTGAACCTGAAACTGATCAAGGAAAGACAACCATCATGGTAGATCTTTTTAAAAAGGAGAGAAATTCTAGCACAATAAATTAAAATGATCATTCCAAACACAATAAATAAAGCGTCTAAATTGACATGATATCACTTATACGACTTTGTAGTAATTTTTAGCAGTTACATCTATAAAGGTCTTGAGCAACAAAGACATGTAAAAAGATAATAATGATTCTCCACAAAAATGGGACAAATGGTAGTATTAGATCGAGATTACTAAAGCATGTGTTTAAACAATAAGCAGAAACGCAACATTATGCCATCCCTGCTCACCACACAATTAGCACTAATCATAACTCATCCGTAAACTAATAAAGGGCATAAAAGCCCAGGGAAATTCTAGCATAAGCTCCTCACCATTTTTAAACATGCAACATAACACAACTAAGATAAAACACCAAACAACATATTACAGAAAATTTGGGGGGGGGGGGATTATAAACAAGGCAACCAGAAATTCAGGATCCATGACTCAAAAAATTAAAGGGAAAATAAGTATCATCACTAGCATGCAAAGATATATAAGTAATAAGTACCATCATTAGAAAAGACAACAAATAAAAATCAAAATAAAGGTTTGTAAAACCAATCCATCTATATCATTCCCATTACACATTAGCTGAACATCCCATGGAAATGAAATCTGAAATGAAACATACAATACAAAGCTAGAAGAATGAATTCACTCAATCTTTCTCATTTTGATTTATGCATCCACGCTGCCAGACATTAGTCTTGATCTAATATATTCAATTCCATCAAGGATAAACCACTGTGACTTTAATGTCCCATTGAATTTCACTCAGTTCTGTCATTACATGCTTCTTTTCTTTTAATGTCCTGATTTTATGCATCCAAGTTTCCATTTTGTCATTGAAATACACTAAATGCATAACAATATGAGATACATAAAACAAGCACCCTATTGTAGAGTACTATAACGAAAATCATAGAAATCTATACAGAGAAAACTACATCCATCATCCTTTAGAAGAGGAATGACAGAAAACAAGGTAGTTAAAATTGGAATTTTACCTTAAAACAGGAATCGGAAATCAACTCGTAGGATTTTACAAAATTCATAATCCATATTCCATAGATCTCATGCATCATATTCATAACTCACAAAGTTGAAAGAAACTTAACAAACACTTCCAAAACACAAGTAGTCAAGAACACAACAAAGCATTACAATGCATCAAACTTAAACACAAAGCAAATAGAAATACTCTAATCCTAGAATCTAGATGTCTAATCTAGCAAACATGTCAGAGGAAGACAGACCAAGAACAGCAACAACTCAGCAAACAGAGGAAGAACGCAGAATGGAGTAGAATCAGCTTATTACGGTGATTAGGGTTCACCAAATTGAAAAATGCGTGCGCGTGATGTTAGGTCAGTCATGAGAGATAAATAAGAAATCAAGCCGGTAAAAAGCAAACCATGTCAGAAAAAAGTGGTGTGGGTCAAATGTTCAAATGGGACACTGGCTAAATCAGAAAATTGATGGATTTTACTGATTTTGGGATTTAAATCGGGATTTACCTCAGTAAGGATTTTACCTACAATTTGAATCGCTAAATGGAGGGCGAGCCCTGACATAGTGGTAAAGTTGTGCCTTGATGACTGTTGGTCATGGGTTCAAATCTGAAAACAACCTCTTTACATATGCAACAGTAAGGTTGCGCAAATGACCCTACCCTATACCTTCGTACAGTGAGGAGCCTTCTGGCAGTGGGGCATGTTAGTTTTTAAATCTCCAAGTGGGATTAAATTTGTAAAATAGAGGGATATTACAATTTGAATCCTGATTTTAACTACGATGATAGAAAATCTACTTTTTTTCATCAAAAAGGTCATGCAGCCCATAAGGTAAATCAGCCCATAAGAATCATTGCATACTTTATGATACACTTCTGACTTTTCTATATCATGATTTTAAAATCCTTTACTTCCAACAGTTGAGCAGTTGAGCACTATTTGATGTCACATTTAAATTCAGCAAGTAATAATACACTTAATGTATCGAATGCTTATTCACATAAGATTAGGGTTTCCTTATGACTGCACTACAATTTTAATTGTGAAAACTGTTCAAGATATCCTTAACTACAGTATCAGACTATGCACAACCAGGCAATCAATCTTAACTAGATGATAATTAATGAACCAAAAGGGTCCAGAAAAGTTATGTGACTGGAAAATATACAAATGAAACATAAACTAAAAATTATTTTAAAAAAAATCACATTCATGACTATTTTCTAATGCCAGGAAAGAAAATTAATCTCCATCAGCACAAATCAAGAATTGTGAAAGTTGATCCATTGTCACAAAAACCAGACTAATGGATTACCAGTTCTGATATGAATTATGACAAATTACCTTTTGAAAAGGATAGAATGAAAATCTCTTTTGTGACAGAAATAGTGGAAGAAATACGCCAGACCAAGTTAGGCCTTGCCAAAGTCTGGCTTAACCTGCTTTACAATATTTCGGACAAAGCCTGGCCTATTAAATTGTTACAAACCTTTTTTTAGGTTTGGCCTAACCTATTAACCTGTTTAAAGGCCCATTTAAATACACTGATGGTACTATCTTTAAACAGGCCAATAAGCTTATAGGTTAATGATCCTATCACTGAAAAGAACAATAAAGTTACAGGCTGAAGTGTCTATCGCTAAACAAGTTAATAGACTTATAGGCTAACGGGCCTATTGCATTAGAAACAGTTAAAACCACAAAACATATTGCATTTCATATCCATTAAAACCAACTAAAGTAAGAAGCATAGTGCCATAGTTGTTAAAATAATGATCTGATATTATACATCAAATATTAATTTTTTTATTAAAAGTAATACTCCTAAAGTAATATTTATAAACAGACCAGCCCATCAAGCCTAATAGGCTTTTTAAAAGCCTGCAATGTTACCAATTAAACAAAAAAGTTTTTAAAAAAGCCTAAGCCGAATGAATAATATTTACAAATCTTTGGTTTTTAACCATGCCAAATGAATAATATTTATGAACCTTTGGTTTTTAACCGTGCCGAATGGCATTGTGTAATCCATGTAGCCGACCTCACCTAGTGGGATAAGGCTTTGTTGTTGTTGTAAAAAGTCTAGGCCTAGCCTTTTTGCTAAACAAGACATGCCAAGTGCTAAATGGGACAGGTTCTAGGCTCTTGTTGGGCTGCCTGGCCTAATTCAACCCTTGCACAAGAACAAACATTTATGACTTCTTTCCCTAACACCCGAGGGCCAAAGGAAAACCCAAACCGGGCGAAAGAATTCATGATAGAACTAGTAGTTACTGTTCATAACCTTGACTCAATTGGAAATTGCACACACATTCCAATGAATAAACGCGGACAATAATTTTAAATGCATCAACTATATGAAGAGAAGGAAGGATTTGAAGAATTCAATAACCTCAAGAAAAGCATGGTTTTGACAACAAAATGCTAAATATGGTCTTTAAAACAATCAATTATAAACCAGTACAGAAGAGTCTTCTGAAACTAACAAGGTTATAACAAAAGGATGTCATTCAATCCAAAGCATATCAAATGACAAACAATTGAAGAAAAAAAAAGTATTCAACTCAACAGGTTTCGTTGTTGAGCTTGGTTAAATTATCATAAGAATCTACCTTGCAGTCTTGTAACAACTACAACATTTCAGAAAAGCACAACTTTGATGACAATTTTTTTTTTTATTTCCAGACACCACCAATAAAATATAGTCAAGGGAATTCGGTATCATCAACTTATACCATAAGTTGTGTCCTGTCATACCTGATTCCTATATAGTGAATAACATCTTAAATAGAAGAGCTGCAACAAAGTAACTCATTTGGCGTGAAACAAACAACATCTTGATTGGATTTTGAAGTCTCTCCTGATCTAGATTCAAGAAAATCATTAAAAAAAAAAAAAAAACTCATCCATTCTCTATGTAGTGCTAGATAGCAAACAGTCCACAAAAAGTAAGCCACATGTTCTGCATTCAAATGTCCACTGATTTTAAGGATAGCATCCAAAAAGTAAATAAGAAATGAAAAAAAAAGGTGAAACAGAATTACTCAACATCAACATAAATTTTTTCCAGTGTATCATCGTTTTTTCATAAACAACAAGGTCTTATAAAACGGTCCACAACCATGATTTGGCCCCAATATCATGGTTTTTTAAGTGTCTGCAGCCGCAATGTGGCCACTAAGCCGCATTGGCCGCATTTGTCCATGATTCACGTAATATCAAGAAAAGCAACAAAAACAAAACCTTGCTCGCAAATCATAATATCTGGAATCCTCAGTTTAGGAGGTCAACTGATGAAAAACAAAAACACTTCCAACAGATGCTCAGGCATTAAGTAATCCACCACTTCCACATTGAATGGGAAAATCAGAGCATCCATATTCTTTTCTAACGCCACGTCAACATCATCAAGGCAACATGATATCAAACATCAGTGTCTATTAAAGAATAAAGTCATTATACGTCCATAAGTCAAAACACCTTCTTCTAGAAAGAAACAAAGCACAGAACACGTATATGTCATAACAACAACCAAGTGACAAGTGGCAATTTACAGAACATGGCATTAGTCACTTCCCATAAAAGGAAACGATCCAAATTCCAAACAATTGGAATTGTTCATATTATATTTGATTCGCTTAGAAGTACAGCATGAAGTTTTCAAAATACATCTAAGCGCGAAATTCTCGATTATAACACGCAAGCACACACTTATGTCACAGTTAGAAAATGCAGAGTGAGAATCAGAGACGAAGTTATAAAAAAACAAAAACGGTTAAATATCTTGACACGCTCGCGGAATTCAGGATCGCAAATCCATTCTAATCTAAGGAGCGTGCGCAAACGCAATTAGGCGGTGAAATTCGTAAATCGAGACCATAGGCACATATTAAACGAATTTTTTTTTTCTAAAAGCACGTGCAGATTTAGAAACATTGCCAGGATTGCACAGAAAATAATGAAAAAAAAAAGAAGGAAAACATGAAACGAGAGGCATCAATGGAGAGTGAGAAAACCCTCGCGAAGAGAGGAATACCTGGAACTGGAATTCTGCGAGAAATGGTTGGAGAGGAGTCGTTCGTTCGGTTGAAACTGTGATAATGAAGGAAATCGGTGCGAGTATCCGATCTTCGCGCTCACGTTCTCTATAATCCGAAAAAAGAAAAAAAGAAAAAATGGCTGGCAGAGGTGACGTGTTTCGGTTCTGCAACGCCTAACCTACCCAATGCAGCTTTTCTTTCTTCTCACTTCTTCACGTTTTATAAATAACCATATTTAAAATGAAAATAGAAGCGTTGCGTTATTGCGGGCTCATGAGCCTGGTTAACAGTTGGGGATTTGCTTCCTACACCCTGAGTTTTTCTAATACACCATTCATTTTTTTTAATTCCAATATGGCCAATATGTAAGTCCCAAATAATTTAAAATTAATGGTCCATACAAGTCTCGAATATGTGATCTTTGTGTTATTAGCATGATGTTTTAACCAATTAAACTAAGAGGTCAATTATGTTAAAAACAATTAATGTCGATATATATAACACTAAAATTTCTAGAATACATTTAATACACATATAAATTTATGTAATAAATTTTGTAATAATTAATCTTTATCTAATAATTTATTTTTTACATATATAGATTTTAAATAAAAATCATAAGTTTAATAAAAAATTATATATGTAAAAAATACATTATTAGATCAAAATTAATTATATAAACTTATATGTATATTAAAAATACATTAAAAAATTTAGTGTTATATATAACGACATTGATTTTTTTAACATAATTGGATTATTGACTCAGTTGGTTAGAGCGTCGTACTAGTAACACAAAAATCACAAATTCAAGACCTATGGGCTATACGTAAGGATATTTTTAATTTTTCTCTCTCACTACTGTATGTATGAAAAAATATGCTTGGTGAAGAAAGAAAATCCCTAACAGTTGCTATACCGTAATCGGCCCATTTACCTTTCCTCAAAAGCCCATTCATGTGTTTTTTTCTAGTTTAACTGTTATATGTAAAGTAATATTTACACTATTAAGTATTAAAGTATTAACTAATAATTGAGAGGAATTTTCTTCTAAAAAAATAATTGACAGGAAATTTAATATAATTATTTTAAAAATTAATAAATTTATCAAATATAATAATTTGTAATTACATGAAAATGTAAAAATTCTTTACCCTAAGAATATATTTAAGTTAAATTCTTTTTATTTTTAAATATACAAGCAGAAATAGTTTCCTTTTAACGGTAAACAAAACAAAAAAGGATAGATACTACGTTTCCTTTTCATGTCTTTAGTTTCGTGTATTTAAGCATTTTCCTTTCTTTAACATTTTCTTCCTTTCCTCCCAAGTTCGGTATTTATGCAAAGTAGGAAAGAATTGATTATTATAATTTATTATGTTTGTTCCACAATATCTTTTTATCTTTTAAAATAATGCATTTTTTAAAAAGATCATTAACTATACAAATTATAATTGTTTTTTCAATACTTTTTTTTTTCAAACTATAATATTATATGAAGTAACCCCATAAAAAATTATGAGTAATCTTCATTAGAGATTGTGAGAAAATAAAAGGTGAATATTCCTGCAACACGATTTATTTCATACTAAAAAATTAATCATGATTTGAGCATTGAACCACTTGACTAAGGAGCATAAATCATTATCGCATGTACCAACCATGATTAGTATTCAATACAAATTATAATAAAATAACTATATTTAACAATAGTATCATTTTTAACTGGTTTGGTCAACATGAGAATCACTTATCACGTATGCAGATACTATGGCCATATTTAAAGGCTTGTAATTAGTGTGGAACTTGACATACAAGAAGCTAATTGAGTACTCTAAATTAATGCTATTTTGCTAATTAATAAGTCAAATTCTTATCATAAGTGTGTTATTCTTATTTAGAAGACCCAAGACATCCTAGAGACGTACATTTGTACCCCTTCCTGTAACAAGAGTACTTTTGTGGAGACCTTTTGATAAAGGGTATTGCTACGTTTCAACGAAATTGCTGGTATACCTAGTAATTTCACAAATTTCTCATTTTACTCTTTCGTAAAAGGATATGGATCAACTGATCTGTAAACCTACCCACGGATCAGTTGATCTGTATGAGATAACGGTTCAAGCAAGAATCAAACATGTGACCTTCAAGTTATTAACACCACGTTCTAATCAATTGAGTTAATAGGTCAATTATGTTATAAAATAAATAATGTTGTTATACATAACACTAAACTTCTTAATATATATTTAATATAATATGGATCACGTAATTTGTAAGTGTTTTTTTATAAAAAAATTTCAAAAATATGTTTTTTTTTTAATTTATTAATATA